>NC_090795.1:18277912-18442912 GCF_040054535.1 Antennarius striatus
TTCAAAAATGGCAGTTCTTTACAGCAAAGGTTCAACATAAACAATACAAATAAATGCTAACACACACTCGCACGCACACACACACACACACACACACACACACACACACACACACACACACACACACACACACACACACACACACACACACACACACACACACACACACACACACAGTGACATTAAGACAGCAGCTAACCTTCTAAAAAAAACATTTTTACAAATTTGTAGAATCTATAACAGAAAAGTCATTTTATTTTGTGTTTCATTTTTGATTCTAGTTATTCTTAATTAAACATGTTTGGTGTTCATGTTCATGTTTTCACCCCATGTTCAGTCTGGTGAACCAACAATTTGATTATTATTATAGTAAAATAAAACAGCAACAACCATTTCATACTGAACTGATGTTGGTTTCACGTATTAAATTGCAGACACAGGAAGGAAACACGTGTGTCCACACAATGTGATTGTCTTCATGTTAGCAGACCAGAATGAAAAAGGCATGAAGACACTTTTCTTTCAGTAATTACTAAAAAACAGTTCCTCAATGCCAGACCATAATGATATTATTAGTCATAAGTCATTAGTAAATGCAGATGAACATTCAAGAAAAGAAATCATGCAGACACACGTATATGTATGTATTTATATGTACATGTTGTAAAGCATTCATAAACAATTTGTTTCTCGGTAATGAAATATTAAGAAGTTCCCCTCATCTTACACACAGTGCTTTATTTCCTTTGTTTAGCTGCAGTATGGACTTATTGTATTTTTCATCCATTCACATAAACATTATGAATCTCTATATATTCAATGCGACGCTTGTTTCTCTTCTGTTCATATTTGCTGTTGCAAAACTGACATTTCACTACAGAACAGATTTATTTTCTACATTATTGTCACAGAAAAACATCTTTGATAGTTTTCATGTCTTATATAATCAAACTAATCAACTGTAAAGGTGTATTAAATTCCATATATAATAAAATTACTACTAGTTTAGAACTAATATATTACAGAGGGCATCAGCATCATCACATGGTTACACCTGAAGCCACACAACCACCAACATGACACACACCACACGCATGAAGCATGAGGCATGATATTAACATCACAAAATCTAACAACCACACAAACATGTAGGGAAGGAAATGTGTGAAAATGGTTTATAATGACGCCACATTCACGCCGTTCACCGACAACACGTACATTTGTTCATATGTTTCGTTTGTTTCATATCAGCTGAGGCAGCAGTTAAATATCTGAATTATTTGAATCAATAATAATGACAATGACTGAGAATCTCTTGTAGAATTAAAATATTCTGCATGGAGGTTACGTTTAACACGAGCGTAATATTAAAATCTGAATTTGATAGAAGTTACAAGCAGGACTATAAAGTGATTTACACCACTATAGAGGAATGAGCATATGATCACGAGAGCTGACACGTGTGAAGACACGGCTGTACGAGTCATGTTGATCCTATTAGGTGTTTAACTGGATTCTACACGGGTGTTAGCTTCAGAATGTAGCATCACGCGTGTGGAGGGAACACATGTTGATAGAGCATCAGGTTACGGAGCTGTGTGTGTGTGTGTGTGTGTGTGTGTGTGTGTGTGTGTGTGTGTGTGTGTGTGTGTGTGTGTGTGTGTGTGTGTGTGTGTGTGTGTTTGATTGGTTGATTCCCAGCAAATTGAAGGTCAGTAATAAGTACATGTATGTTAATCTATCCTGTAAATAATGTCAGATGTTCGGCTCGTTGCTCTTCAAACTAATAACTAAAAGATGAACGTTTTCTTTCGGACCTATAGAATCACATTTCTTCTGACACGGGATTAAAACTTTTGAAAGTTAAAAACAGTTTCAGACATACAGTATTTGTGATCATCCTAAAATAAAAATCTTTGGGGTGTTTTTCGCTGTCAAAATTACTAATTTAATGATAATTTGATTGAACTAGTACTAAATTTGAAAGTATTAAATAAATAGTATTAAAAAAAATAATTCTGGTTCAAAAATATATTTTCTGAACCAAAGGACAATCAAACAATCCTGCCAAAAATAGTTTAGCCAATGGTTGGTTGATTGAATTAAATTGGTGCAGGTCAGTGTACAGGTGTGGACTCGAGGGTTTTATGTGGCATTTTTTCCCAACACAAAACTGATTTTTGCAAAAGTCTATCCATCTATATCTTCTGTATCCCTCTGTTGTCATGGTTCCTTCCTTTGATGCTGTCATATCTGTGTCACCCTTCATCTTTTCAAACCGAACCGGTGGCTCTGGTTCGTACACATGACCTGGAGGGGCAGTGGGGATAGAAGATCGTGACTTTGGGGCCACTATAAAGATATATCAGAGTGATCAGACCCTAAACACTAAATCTGCATTATGGGATGATTCATCAATCATACTAATAGAGTTAAATGATCAAACACTGTTGTCAGACTCTCACCCTAACCCTGAGACTAAAAAGGTTTCCTCTGTGAGACCAAACAACCGCCAAGAAACAGTTCCAACGCACACCAACAACACACACACACACACACACACACACACACACACACACACACACACACACACACACACTATGCTGTCCATCACCACGGAGACAGATACATGACAGACTGACACAGAGACAGACGTGTGGACACTGACTGTCCCTCGGCACACAGGTGGTGGGCAGGTATTCAGATGCATACAGATCAGAACAGAAGTGTCTCTGTGTGGGGCTGGGACTCCCCCCATCCTGACAGTCCTCCAGGGGTGGGGAAGGTGGTTGGTTTGAGGTGAAGTGGGTGGGTGCTGGGGGGCTGGGGGTGTTGCTGGTATTGGGCGAAGAGAGGACTCTCCTCAACTACGCGTATTCTTAAGCAATAACAACGTGATCCGTATTATCCACCCAAGAATACCCGTCACCGAAGAGAGTCTCAGTACACACAGGGGGCTAAGCCAGAACGCATGTGAGCAGCACAACTGCCAACGCATCATCACCACCACCATCACCACCGGGGGCATCCCCTCTGCCACCTACAGCCCCCACGTCAGGCTCCAGGGGCAAACAGACACAGACATGTACAGAGAAAGTGGGCAGTCTCATTGATTGAAGACGCCTTGCTCCAGCTGAGGCAAGGCTCCATCAATGGCTCCTCTGCAAAGGACAAAATTGACAATGGTGGCATTTTCAATGTCAGCCAGCGGTGTGTGTGTGGGAGAAACAGAAAATAAAAAAACAAGGATTAACTAAAAGAAGACGATGTGTTAAGGCTGATCTTAGCTTGACTTACTCAATCTTAACCTAAGCTTAAACCCATCATGCAGTTCTCTCCTGTGAAGCAACTGTCTATCGTGAGCTGAGCCTCTGACACCTGAAGTCTTTTAATCGATTACCTTAAAGGACAAATTAGCCAATGTTCTAGCCCTAATTGTTGAAGTATGTTGAACTAAGAATTGAGGATGAGCAGTGAAATACCCTTTGAATTACCCTTTTCTCCCTATTTTACTGCCCCATTATTGGCTAACCACTAACCCAAAGCCTAAACGCTCCCTGACCTCTGCCCAGAACATCCTGGTATTTCTGTCTGAGGAAGACGAGGCCTTGACAGTCAAAGCCTTCCAGTCCTCTGACACACTGGAGTGTTCCCACAATCCTTTGCGACAGGCAAAGGATATGCTTTATAGAATTACTTGGACGTGCAAATCTCTCTTACTCCCACAACTCCCGGAAAAGAAGCTGGAATCTTTCTGACTATTAATTTTGCTCTTTATTGATACAACCCACAGCTGCTGTGGACCTGACACACCCGTTTGCCTTCATACCTCTGATACAATTATCACTTTATCCAATTGAGCAAATGTTTGTTTCCACTGCATCAAAATTAGGATCAAACTTTATATCTATTAATTGATGTACACTTTAATGTTGGCTTTTATGTTGTGTACATGTACATATAATTTTGAAAATATCCACAGAGTCAAAAATATGTAGGAACTACTTTATCACGGATGTCATTGGACATTCCTTTACCCACAGACCTGAATGCTTCCTCTGACTCCCCATCTGAACTGATCACTAGTCTGACCTGTGGTGAGTCACTGTGATAGACCTCCTGCCCTACCCTCACTAGAACAACATGGACAACCCCAACTCTAAAATCCTTGGGGGTGATGGGGGCCAAGACACCCCAGGCAGTCCTCTTACCTGTCCCTGTCCTCTGGTGGTCCTCAACCAGGTGACATTTGGTTCCCCCTGTTCTTGCTGCTCCTGCTCAGCCCTACCTGGACATAATGACATGTGGTTTGGTTGGGGGTGGGGGGGGTGGGGGTTGGACACACACAGGGAAATGCAGTGTTAGAGGTCAGGCCAGGACATCGCCCCCCCTACAAACCCCCACGACACAGTGAGGGGCAGCGACACAGAGTGGAGCACCAATAATTAATAGAAGTGATCGGTTGACACTAGTGACCTTTGGTCGCGCACTACTTTCATGAAAATCAAGCATTCAGTATTTTTTTGAGTATTTTTATCTGTTTACCTTGAAATCTCATGTTCCCATGTCCTAAATAAAAATGTAGTTTTAGATTATTCCCCTTTATTTTATCATTTTAGTGATGACTTTAAAGCTGGAGCAACACCATGAATAATGCATCATAAACTGAAGATAATTTATTCAATTCCTTTTTAATTGAACCAACAGGATGAATACAAAGAACAAGAGCAGCCAATCCACAACCATCCCATTGATCACCTGCTTCTAATCAACATTTACTGTGTGTGTGTGTGTGTGTGTGTGTGTGTGTGTGTGTGTGTGTGTGTGTGTGTGTGTGTGTGTGTGTGTGTGTGTGTGTGTGTGTGTGTGAGTGTGTGTGTGTGTGTGTGTGTGTGTGTGTGTGTGTGTGTTGAGGGATGCCACTAGCTTGACTGCTCCTGAATTTGAACCACGTTTTCACTAAGACTACGTACCAATCATGATGTCAGCTGTAAGTTCCTCAAATATAAACAGAAAAAAAACATTTTTAAATGTTCGTCTTTAAAAAAATAAAAATAAAACATCAGAGTGGAGTCAGAGTAAAATCACAAAATTATTCTTCAGTAGGCAAACGACAGAGACACTCCTGTGTTTGTGACCGTCCCTCAGCGGGGTGACGTTTAGAGGTGGACGGGGGGTAGGATTAAAAAAAGAAAAGAAAGGGGGGGTAAACGAAGGGTTAAAAAAACAACGCAAGACGACAATAAATCATTTCACCGTTTCCTGTTTCTGTTTCAACCAGCTTCTCATCTTCCACTCAGCTGGTCAGCCTGGACACACACACACACACACACACACACACACACACACACACACACACACACACACACACACACACACACACACACACACACACACACACACACACACAAACACAAACACACACAACACACACATAAACGTAGGAATAACCCCATCCATCACCTCAACCACCTCCAAGCTCCAAAAAACTGGGATTTACCACCTGCAACCACACACACACACACACACACACACACACACACACACACACACACACACACACACACACACACACACACACACACACACACACACACACACACACACACACACAGATTCCCAGACCATCTGTTGAGAGGAAGAAAAAAAGGACCTACAGGCTCTAGAGATCCTCTCTCACCCGACACACACAAACACAGAGGTGTGTGTGTGTGTGTGTGTGTGTGTGTGTGTGTGTGTGTGTGTGTGTGTGTGTGTGTGTGTGTGTGTGTGTTGGGGGGTGGAGAAAAAGGTCGGCTCCACAGCATCATTGATCGCTCATCAGACTAAAACCATCTCCTCTCCTGCTTCACTCAAACTTCCTCAAACGGAGGAAACACAACGTCCAGTTTGTCACGACAGGAAACACTGAAGAGGATGATGAAGATGATGAAGATGATGATGAAGATGAAGATGATGATGATGATGATGATGATAGGTGGAATGTCAATATAAACACAGGAATGCATTTTCTTTTTGTTTTTTGTCTCTTATCTAAGAACGCCCCCCCCCATTCTCTGAACTCATGCAGGTCTAATTCCACATTTCTGACCAATGCTAATTTATTCTCATTTAATTTAGATAAGTTGTACAAATAATCATTTTAGAAAACAGAGAAAAAACATGGGAACACACAGACAAGTACTGCACACTGCGGGTTTTTTTTTTTTTTTTTTAACTAGATATTTAAAAAAAATCTATTTAATGAGCAGAAAAACATAAAAGAAAAATAAAGAAACAAATGAATCAATAATCCTCACAGGGTGGAACAACAAGTCTCTTCTCCTTCTTACCCTTTTTCCTCTCTTCTCTTCCCTCCTGACGATCAGGGTGTTGCCTCCCCTTTGCTCTCACGCTGCCCACTTCCACAATCCCGTTCCGTCTCCCCTCCTGATTCCTTACAGGGGGTGTGCAGCAACCTGCAAGGTGCTGGTCTCCCTCCCCCCCTCCAGAACCAGCTCCCAGAGGAGGAGATGTGATCCAGCAGCAGCTGGTGAGGGAGCCGTGGTGCTGATGCTGCAATAGGGAGGACGGAGGATGCTCAACAAAAGATCTTGTGTCGTCTCCTCGTCATCCTCGTCCACTTTCTCCAGACTCTCTCCTCTCCTCACCCCCTTCGTTCCAAACGCTGAAAGAAGCCAGTTGTTGCTCCGCCGTAGCGAATGAAATGAGCCGACACGCCGGATGAGAAAGCAGATGGGATGGAGGGAGTGAGGAGAGAGAGATAAGGGCAGGACGTGTGGTGTGATGTGGCAGCGGCGAGAGAGTGACAGAGAGGAGAGAGATTGATACTGAGGTAGAGATGGACGGGGGCGGGGGGACGGACGGAGGAGGAGGAAAGAGATGGAGAAAGAAAGGTGGGGTGAGGCAGGATGCAGGGAGACGGGGGGAGAGAAGGAAAGAGAGGAAGAGAGATGGAAGAACCGCAGCGATGGAACCCATCGCCACCGGCAACCAGTAACGGACTGGAAAGACAGGGAATAATTAGATTTTAACACACACACACACACACTAACACACACACACACACACACACACACCGTGGCCCCTCTGGAGGTGCATTAATCTATATATTGTGTGTTTTATTGCCCTCAGACATCACCTCCAATAGGAACCCCTGAAACCTGCTCTATTCTGATGACGTACATCCACGTGAAAAACACCACGAGTCACACTGATGGTGTTCAAGTGTGACCCGAACACGACCAGATGTTCAGCTGCGGTCCCTCAACCCTTCGTTCTGATTATTTGTGTGACATTAGACCGGACACACAGTTATGATGTCAGTCTTACGTTTTGTCTCACGTTTATGTTCCAGACGTATTATTCAGCTACGTCTTACATGAGACTTTACACTTTGATGAAGCTCTTGAATAAAAACAAGAATCAGCTCAATGTGCCATTAAAGATCAAACATGAAACCCAAACCAACAAGGGAAGCTTTCATTCCTGAACGTTGTGTTAGTTCAGTCCAAACCACCTGTCGAGTTTCTTCTCACAAAAATGGAAAATAAATCAAGAGAAAAAGAACAAGAGGAAAAATAAAACCCACTCCTTCACGCCAGCTGGTCCCTGAACGAACTCTGATAGGCCTTCACTTTTAACGCTGACATTTTTAAAGAGTAAAACTAAAAAAAATTGGGAATAAAGGACGAACGATGTCTGGTGGCAGAAGACTGCTGGTACATGTCCTGATGTCTGGAGAGAAAGAAAAAGACAGAGAAGGGAAATATCAGACACCAACCGATCTTTTTCAAAGCATGAAATAACATGAAATGAACACAAACATCAAACCATCTTTTATGTTCTTTTTATTTCCAATGAAAGACCAGAAGTCTGACAAATCACAGCTGACGACCCTCAAAGGTGACAGAAAAATGATTGGAAGCTATTTAACAATTTGTCCATAATTAATCTATTGGTCCATTTTGTCCCTTTTTCGTATTTGTGTACAGTTGAACCACAAATAGACACCAGATTCATTTGGGTGGAGCGAGAGAACAATTACATTTACATTCATGCTGCTGACAGGCTAGAATCTCAGGAGTCAGAGGAAATAAAAACCCCTCATGGATTCCAGTTATCCTCATCATCTTTAAGGGGGGGTAAAATAAGGATCCAGGCTTTGTGGATTCTTCCTTAAATATGTAGAAGACAAAGAAGCTGAGGAGCAGCTGTGTTTTATGGTGGCACACTGCCCCCTAGTGTTCAGTGGTGGTATGTCAGCTCTTACAGCGATACTGTCTTGATGTCCAGCCAACAGTTATTTTTTTGTTTTCTTTTACTTTTTTATTACTGTTTTAAAACACTTTGATAAAATGAATATAAGATGCTTTGTGCTATCTATACATTGCTGTTTACTGTGTGTATAATGAGATGAATGGTATACTGTCAAAATCCAGAAAATAACGACCAGCGTGCAGAACCTGCTCATCTTCACGTGTATTATTACTCAGTTTAAATATCACTAAATATCACTTCTTATATAAATGTGAAAATGAAAGTTTTACGTAATCCTGGTACATTTTTTATTACTTTGCCTGAAAATAAAATATAATCATGTATGAAAAGCAATAAAAAACAAAACAAAATAAGTATACAGCAGTAGCTAGACAAATGAGTTTAATTCGTTCTGCGATGGATCTCGCACATAAAACAAATTTTCTCCAGTTAAAAAAAATAAAATCAGTTCCAGCCTTTCATTCATTCATTCATTCATTTTCCAACCCGCTTAATCCGCTAACGCAGGTCGCGGGGTATCCAGTGCCTATCCTGGCAGTCTCAGGGCGTGAGGCGGGGGACACTCCGGGCACGACGCCAGTGTACCGTGGAGCCACATAGAAACAAACAAACAACCACTCACACTCACTCCTATGGTCAATTTGGGACCGGCCAATCAACCTGAAGCGCATGCTTTTGGAGGTGGGAGGAAGCCGGAGAACCCGGAGAGAACCCACGCAGACACGGGGAGAGCATGCAAACTCCGCACAGAGCGGGACTCGAACCCGGGTCCGCCGTGTTGTGAGGCAGCAGCACTAACCACTGCGCCACCGTGCCGCCCCAGTTCCAGCCTTGTAAAAAAAAAAAAAAAAAAACCCTCACCAAATTATAAAAAATCATGTTTTTTTCAACCAACAGACACAAAGACTTTACCTGTATATAATTAATGACATATAAATTACATAAACAATGATGAAGAATGAAAAGAAACACAAAAGTCAGGAGAACACACGAGTTACGTCTTTACTCCACCAACGAGAACGAGATCCGGTCTCACTGATGTTTGATTCATCCGCCAACACGTGGTAAAGAACGAGACCCGGTCTCACTGATGTTGTATCCATCCGCCAACACGTGGTAAAGAACGAGATCCGGTCTCACTGATGTCGTATCCTTCCACCACCATGTGGTAAAGAACGAGATCCGGTCTCACTGATGTCGTATCCTTCCACCACCATGTGGTAAAGAACGAGATCCGGTCTCACTGATGTCGTATCCTTCCACCACCATGTGGTAAAGAACGAGATCCGGTCTCACTGATGTCGTATCCTTCCACCACCATGTGGTAAAGAACGAGATCCGGTCTCACTGGGGACGTTAAATGTTAATGGGGCAGAGGGAGAGGGCTTCCTGTTCTCTAGAGGTCTGAGTTTGTGTAGAGAGTAGGATGAAGTATTACGTTGCACGACAACACCACCCTTGGAATCACTGAAGGAATTATTGTCCTTAAATTCTAGAGACACACAAGTGGGTTTACTCAAGGTCACCTTCACACACCAGATAAACAGTAACCTGAAACCTGAAAACCCAAGGAGCACGGCACACAGGACAAGAGGACACCACCCCCAGTCAGGAACCACCGGCCCCCGCCTTCAGCGGCTGAGAAGAGAGAAAGAAAGTGGGGCAACCAGTGGGGCAATAAACCAAATGACGTTCAAAATCACACAAAACACATAACCTAGATAAATCTAAAAGAACAAAAGTCATGACTAAATAAACAAAGATTTACAGTAATCTTTAACTTGTTCTCGCTTCAAGATGCGCGGCTTCACTACATCGCAGATTTTTAGTAGGTAGTCACATGATACCGTACGCGCATGCTATTGGCTGACGGCATCCGGAAGTGTGCTGCGTTCTGAGACTCACAGAAGGCAGCACACTTCCTTCTGTGAGACTCAAACGTGCTTTAAACATTCTATCAGAGTGTTTTTAAGGTAATACAGATAGAAGGTGGTTTAATATCAGTATGGGGGGGGGTTCAGAAACGTTTACATTACCATCCATCTACCGCTTATCCGGGTCGCGGGGGCAACAGTCTCAGGAGGGATGCCCATACTACCTCTTCCCAGATACCTCCTCCAGCTCCTCCAGGGGGAGCCCGCGGCGTTCTCAGGCCAGCCCAGAGACACAGTCCCCCCAGCGTGTCCTAGGTCTTCCTCCAGGTCTCGTCCTGGTAGGACATGCCCAGAACACCTCCCCAGGGAGGCGTCCAGGAGGCATCCGGAACAGATGCCCGAGCCACCTCAGCTGTTTAACTTTAGGTGCCAACATTATGTGGTTAAAATAAATAAATAATTGGGGAAAAAAACAGTTTAATTATAAAAAGAAAAAGAAAAAAATTAAAAGAAAAGGAGAAAAAAATTAAAATGAGAAAGTTGTGTTGAGTATGACAATCCTTGCTCAATCAATCAATCAATCAATCAATCTTTATTTATATATCGCTTAATCACATCAACAGACATTTCAAAGCTCTTTAACAGATAGAAAAACCCAACTGAACCCTCCAGAGCATCAGAGACAGTGAAAAACTCCCTCATTGAGGAAGAAACTCCGGGCAGGACCCAGACTCTTTTGGGCGGCCGTCCGCCTCGACCGGTTGGGTGGAAAAGAAATAAAGGAAGATCAGGACAGGGTCAGAGAGAGAGAGTCAGAGAGTGTCAGATGGTCCAGATAGAGTCAGTGTCTCTATGGTTATAGTCAGACCATTGGGGTTGTTGTCTTCATACGTGTTCCCATCAGGTAGTTGGTAAATTCAAGGAACAATTACAGCTGGATGACTGTATGGTGGAAGGAGGAAGAAAGGCAGTAGGACCCCAGCAGATGATTAGGTTAGGGGTGGTACTGGTGGGCCTGGAGGAGAAGGTCCACAGCAGATGGTCCACAGCAGATGGTCCACAGCAGATGATTAGGTTAGGGGTGATACTGGTGGGATGGAAGAGGGGGTCATCTTATAATCAGGGTCGTCTTATATTCAGGCCAATAAGGTACTACAGGTATTACTAAATGTGTGTGAAGGTTCTGTCAGCTTGGTGCAGTATCGACAGGAGAATATATTAATTAAAGGCAAAGAAAACTATTGAGTGAAAAGCACTCAATAAAACTATTTTTTAATGACTACCAGGCTTTAACATTTTGATAAAACTAATATACAATGTTACTTTTTTTTACTTAAACAGTTTTGATGTTATTAATAAAGTCATTTGAACAGTTTGTTCAGGTTTTATATTGAACTATTGGCAAAACTCAATCCTTGTGTACGATTTTACCGTATATTCGGTTATCACTTTTGGGATGCATAAACATCATGTTGGGATGCACACATTTTCCCTGAAGCGCATCCCAACGCATCCTTTTTCTTGAGGTAATATGAACTCTATATATACATATATATAATATATAAATGTCCCTCTCAGCCTTGTGGGGTGGTATCTGTGTCATCCTGAAGCTCGGGAAACCCTCCATGCTTTCTAGTCTTGATATCTGTGGCTTCTATCTCCTCCTTTGGCCAGCTTATGATCCCAGCGGGGTATCTGATGACCGGCAGTGCATACATGTTGATGGCTCGGACCTTGTTCTTGCCATTCAGCTGACTTCTCAGGACTTGCCTTACTCTCTGGAGGTATTTGGCTGTGGATGACTTCCTTGCAGCCTCCTCATGGTTGCCATTAGCCTGTGGTATTCCAAGGTATTTGTAGCTGTCCTTGATGTCTTCTATCCTGCCCCCTGGTAGGTCAACCCCTTCAGTTCTGATCATCTTGCCTCTTCTTGATACCATCCGGCCACATTTGTCTAATGCGAATGACATCCCTATGTCGTCGCTGTAGATCCTGGTGGTGGGGATCAGTGAGTCAATGTCTCGCTCATTCCTGGCACACAGCTTGATGTCATCCATGTAGAGGAGATGGCTGATTGTTGTCCCGCTTCGGAATTGGTATCCGTAGCCACTCTTTGTGATGATGTGACTGAGGGGGTTCAGGCCTATGCAGAACAGCAGTGGTGATAGTGCATCCCCTTGGTATATGCCGCACTTGATGTTAACTTGGGCAATTGGCTTGGAGTTAGTCTCCAGGGTTGTCTTCCACTTCCCCATTGAGTTCTTGATGAAGGCTCTTAGTGTCCTGTTGATCTTGTACAGTTCCAGACATTCCAGTATCCACGTGTGTGGCATTGAGTCGTAGGCTTTCTGGTAATCTATCCAGATTACCTAGTCTTTCTGGTGTTACTATCAACTCCCTTCTGTGCCCCACTCATGTATTGATCCATGTGCCTACTCATCTTAGCCGCCATGATGCCATGACAGGAGCTTCCATGTTGTACTGAGACAGGTTATTGGCTGGTAGTTGGATGGGGTAGATTTCTTCTGTGGGTCTTTCATGATCAGGACTGTCCTGCCTTCAGTCAACCATTCTGGGTGCGTCCCATCCCTTAGCAGCTGGTTCATCTGTGCTGCTAGACGCTCGTGGAGTGCTGTCAGCTTCTTTAGCCAGTACGTATGGATCATATCGGGGCCCGGTGCTGACCAACTCTTCATCTTTGACACTCTTTCTTGGATGTCTGCCATTGAGATGGTTACTGGTTCTTGTTCTGGAAGGCAGCTGTGGTCAGTCCTTAGGTCCACTAGCCACTGGGCATCGGTGTTGTGTGATGCTTTTCTTTCCCATATGCCCTTCCAGTATTTCTCCACCTCAGCTCTTGGTGGGTCTGGCCGGATGCTATTTCCCTGCCACTGAGAGTACACCTTTGCTGGTTGAGTGGAGAAGGTCTTGTTTATTCTCCTGGCCTCTATCTCCTTGGTGTATCGCTTCAGTCGGGTAGCCAGAGCTGTTAGTCTCTGTTTGGCAGCTTCGAGTGCTTCAGGTATGGAGAGCTTGCTGTATTTCCTGGGTACCCCTTTATTCGCCATGTTCCCCTTCTGTAGCTCGGCTAGCTGGCTGACTTCTCTCCGTGTCGCCTTTATCTTGGCCTCTAACCGTCTCTTCCATGGAGGGTATTGTTTGTTATGCCCTGTGTTGATCTTATATCCCAGCATCTCGAGGATTACTGCTGCTGTACTGTGGATCAGCTTGTTGGTCTCAGTTATGTTCCCTGTGGGGATGGTTCTTATTGCAGCATTCACATCTTCTAGCAGATCTTCTGAAGGTACTTGACAACTTAGCTTCGGTATTTGTCGGAGGTTCCAGGTTTCCATTTGGGTCACGATCTTCCTTCTCAGGTCAGCAGCTCTTGTACTGAGGCTGTGTATGTCTCTTGGGGCTTGGTACCCAATCTCAGATTGTGGGGGGGGTGATATCCCCCTGCTGACCTGGAGTCCTTTTATTTAATTTTATATTGTTTATATTTTAGTTTTAGTTAAGTTACCCTCCCCTGCAGCCAGCCTCATGAACAATGCCCCCCCCCCCCTCCTGTCCAACAGGTGTTAACGCTTGAGCGGAAGGGTTTCTTGACCAAGATGTTGTCGATCTGGTTGTGGTATTCTCCACAGGGGCTGTGCCAGGTCCATCATCTGGAGGCCTTATGGGGGCCAAGGGTGTTCGCCAGCAGCAATTTGTTGTACCTGGCGAACTCCAAGAGCCTTAGGCCTCTGTCATTGGTCTCGCTGTTGCCGTATGGACCACATTTATCTTTCCAGTTGGAATAAGTGTCTTCTCCAACCTTTGCGTTCCAGTCCCCTTGCACAATAATGATGTCCTTCTTTGGAGTTCGATCCAGGACTGCTTGCAGTTGATCGTAAAAATCCTCCACCTCACTGTCATCATATGTGGATGTTGGTGCGTAGACCTGAGTGATGGTGATGTTGAATGGGGTTGCTCTCATGCGAATAATAATGAGTCTGCTTGAGACTGGCTGGCAGCCCATGACAGTGTCCGTAATGTCTTTATGAACAAGGAAACCAACCCCTTGCTGGTGTTTGTCTTCCTTGCCACTGAAATAGAGCTTGTGGCCTCTGTCGGTTGATGTTTCACTGAATCCTTTCCAGCGTAGTTTGCTAATGCCTAAGATATTCCAGCGGTATTGATACATCTCGTAGGCTAACTCTTCGAGTTTCCCATCAGCAGTTAATGATCGGAACCTGGAATGTGAGAACACTATGTTGTCTCTAGCGCGGAACCTGCAGAGTTTCCCAGTAGTTAACTTTCCACCACCATCCTGGTGGCCAACGGTAGGCGTGGTCCTTGTTGACCCGGGCGACGACCGAGCCGGTATGGTCGAAGCTGTAGTTGTCGTCATGTGGTTTGTCTTGGACAATTAGACCTGGCGGCGTCCATCCCTCTCCTGGTCGGATGCAGTTTTACGTCATACCCAGGACGGATAGCAAATGCTAATTTATTTATTTTTTTATTCCTTTTTCCTTATTATTCCTTTTCCTTATTGCTTCTCCTCTACTTTTTAATGCAAAGACACCACAGCAAGTTCCTCATGTGGTAAACCTTACTGTACCTGGCAATAAACTTCTGTCTGATTTCTGAGTATATGTCCTGTTAGTGCTGCATGTGTCTGTTAGTGTAATGTATGTCTCGTGGTATGTCCTGTGATGTCAGTGTTTCTTTTTCTCCTGGTGTTTATCCAGTATTTATTCATTATGTAATGCCTGAGCAGTGGATATGTGCAATTTCCTCCGGGATTAATAAAGTATCCATCCATCCATCCATCATTCATCCATCTATCCATCTATCTATTGAATGGGAAATACATTTTATAGTGAAAAAGGATCACATTCTGTGGCGACCCCTAACAGGACAAGCCCAAAAGTAAAGAAAAACAAGGTCAGAAGGACGTGTGTCGGGAGAATCTTGTCTTTTCAGCTGATGACCCAATTATCTACTCAGTTTAACACCATTTTCATTATAGATGCTTTACAGCAAACAACCCCCTGCACAGAGGAAGTTTAACTTTTTTAAAGTCTAAGCAAACTCAAAATATTCCTCCACATTGGTGACAGTTTGTCACAAATTATGCTGTTAATGGATCACTGCAGGTAGCAAAATTGTTATTTTCTTCATCTGTTTTCTTTCTTTTCTTTAATGATGAGTTCATGTGTTATTTCATCTCCACCCTCTAGGTACTAATTACAATAATCACATTAATGACTTAGTCAGTCCAACTCTAGTATGGTGGAGACAGTTGGTCCAGGTCTCAGTGACAATGATTATTGTCTAAATATCAATCCACCAGTGAGATGACAATGTGGTTTAAGCCACACTACATCAGAAATACACCGATAAATAATTAAGGAATTTGTATTATTATTATTATTATTATTATTATTATTATCATCATGCAGGCAAACCTCGGTTTCCGACCACAATTCGCTCCAGAAGGCTGTTAGAAAACGACGTTTTTTCAACATAATATGTTATTTCACAATATAATTTATATATCGATGTCTAAAGTGTTCAAAAACCGAGGTTTGCTTGTATTTTATATACTTCTGTGATCCCCAAAGGAGATTAGAAGCACAATCTAGTCCCTCACATGCACATATATTGTATGTACAGACCTTGTAACACAAACACACACACACACACACACACACACACACACACACACACACACACACACACACACACACACACACAGTATACTCCACTCTCCATCAAGACAGAAATGTTGAGTCAATGCTCTTGTCTCATAAATGGAACGCCTGCCGTCTGTTTTCAGCCACTGTTCCTGCTGCTATTGAGTGTTTCTGTCTTTGTGGACAATTGCTAGATGCATCAGACCTTCCCCTTCCAGAAAAATCAATTCTACATGCTTACCAGAAGGATTTTTTTTTCAATTTACACACTCTGAACAATCCCAAATCTCCATTCAGAGAATCATTGTCTACACTGTTTAATTGGCCACTTTGTTTTTCCAGTCGACTGGCATAACATTGAACCGTCAAGAAAACCCAAGTGTTCTTCTCTGACTGTGTGTGAATTTGCAATGGAGGGGGATTCTTGGACTGAGTGATAATTTTTGGCATAATGCCCCATATATGCCCCCCAAAAATGACACTGACAAGATTTTACATTGTATATTGTTCATATTTGGTGTGAATTTAATTTTGGGCCTCAATAGTCAGGTCATCATGTGTGTGGAAAAGATCAAAACAGATACAATCTGCCTTGACCCAGCAGGAAATAGTAAAAACACATTAAAGCAAGGAAAGTTTATTTGTATAGCACATTTCATGACACACCATTCAAAGAAACATCTACACATTAAAGCAATAATTGTTGTAAAGGAGGAAATGGCATAATTCAGACTTGAACTTTTAGGGTCAGAAAATTGAGATTGATACTTATAGTTTACCGTTTTATTCTTTTATTTTATATCATGTTTTCTTTCTACTGTTAAGCATTGTCAACACTGAATTTGTTTGAAATTCTTTCATTCAGTTAAACAAATTGTATTTGTATAGCCCAACTTCACAATTAGAAATATTCCTCTCAGCAATTTGCGGTCTGAACAGCATAACCCACTATCCTTAGACACTTGGATGGGTGAGGAAAAACTGTTGATACGACCACTCCTGCATTAGGTGTGCATTAAGGCACTTACAATATGAAATGATGAATGAAAAACCCAGACAACAGAACACCAACATCTCAAACAGCCAAAATACAAACATGTGTCAAAGGACCTAGGGGAAAATGAATGATGTCCAGAATTAAAATGATTTGTTTTCTTAAATCTAAGCATGAGCTTGAGTCTG
Organism: Antennarius striatus; assembly: GCF_040054535.1. Taxonomy (NCBI): domain Eukaryota; kingdom Metazoa; phylum Chordata; class Actinopteri; order Lophiiformes; family Antennariidae; genus Antennarius; species Antennarius striatus. The sequence goes on from NC_090795.1 coordinate 18,294,930, forward strand.
AGAAGGGCTCCTGTGCTATGGAAGATGTCCTGCCTTGTTCCTGTCACCAAGACACCATGCACCAGTGAAGCCAAGGACTACAGACCTGTGGCACTGACCTTCCACATCATAAAGACCCTAGAAAGACTTGCCTTGGAGAACCACCAGCCTCTGGCCCAAACACACTTTTCCCTCTATAATTTGTCTCCCAGACATTATTGGAGTTGAGGATATCATCAGCTACCTTCTGGGAGAGAAGTTGATGACTTTACAGGTGAACCCTCTGCTAGTGCCCTGGATTGTTGACTACTGGACCTTCAGACTACAGTGTATGTGCTTGTAACGCTGAATCTGCAATGTGGTCAACAACACTGATGCCCCAAAAGGGACCGTTCTCTCTCATTTCCTCCTCATCCTTTACAACATAGACTTCAGCTACCACACAGACTTGTCACCTCCAGAACCTTTCACTTGACACAACAGTGGCTGGGTGTATCAGGGTGATGAGCCAGAGCACAGGGTTGTTGTGGACAGCTTCCTCATGTGGATCAAGAAAAACCACTTCCAACTTAATGTGATAACAGACAAAGGAACTGGTAGTGGACTTGAGGTGAGACAAGGGGCAGTTAAACCCTGTCTCCATCCAGGGGGCGAATGTGGCAGTCTGGAGGACTGTAAGTACCTGGGGCTCCACATTGACAAAACGCATGTATGCCCTCTGCAAAAAGCACCAAAACCATTTCTTAGTTTTCTGAGGAGACTGAAGTCCTTTAAACATCTGCAAAACTATGCTGAAAATGTTTTAGCAGTCTTTAGTGACCAGTGCTTTCCTTTACACTGTGTTGTGCCTGGCAGTGGTCTGATGTTGGCCGCCACACTAAACAGACTAATCTGCAGGGCGGGTGACCTGCAGCACTGGGGCAGCAGTGGCTCAGCGGTAGAGCAGACGTCTTGTAGACAGATCGCCCCAACCATCGGTGGATCGAATCCCGCTCCTGCCAGGATGCTACCAGGAGTGTGAGCTGACGGTGGGAGGCGTCAGCTCACCTCCCAGCCACTGCCGAGGTGCCCTTGAGCAAGGCACCGTCCCCCCTACAAGCTGCTCAATTGGGGCGCGTTCCTGAAGCCGCTGCCCGTCACTCTGCCTCCCTGATGTGTGTTGTTTGATGTGTACTAACTGCATGCTTGCAGGCCCCTTTGTGTGCTGTGTGCAGGGGGCCTGTGTATACATTGATTGTTAAAAACAACTAACACAACAGCATGTATTGAGTGACTGTGTAATTTCCCTGCGGGGATAAATAAAGTATACTTCTTCTTCTTCATCTCACTGGTCCGGTTTGCAGCCGAGTGTGAAGCAGCGGGAATGAGGATTAGCACCTCCAAATCTGAGGCCATGGTCCTCAGCAGGAAACCGGTGGACTGCCTTCTCAGAGTGGGGGATGAGGTCCTTCCACAAGTGAAGGAGTTTAAGTATCTTGGGGTCCTGTTCACGAGTGAGGGAACACTGGAGCGTGAGATTGGACGGAGAATTGGGGCAGCAGGAGCGGTATTGCAGTCGCTTTACCACACTGTTGTCACAAAGAGGGAGCTAAGCCGAGAGGCAAAGCTCTCCATCTACCGTTCAATCTTCGTTCCTACCCTCACCTATGGTCATGAGTGATGGGTCATGACCCATAGAACGAGATCGCAGATACCAGTGGCAGAAACGGGTTTTCTCAGGCGGGTAGCTGGTGTAGAGATAAGGTGAGAAACACTGTTATTTGTAGAGTAGAGCCGCTGCTCCTTTGCATCGAAAGGAGTCAGTTGACATGGTTTGGGCATTTGGTGCAGATGCCACCAGGGCATCTCCCTAGGGGGTTTCCCCACATAAACCAATTAGAGCTAGTTGATGTGGCCAGGGAAAGGGAAGTTCAGAGTTCTTCGTTGAAGCTGCTACCCCTACAACCCGATTCCAGATGAGTGGATGAAGATAAGGATGAGGATAATCACCCTAAGGTGTGGCCAACAGGCAATCTTAGTCATTATGAAAAAGTTGACCGGGTTGGTTCCACAGTGTTTCAGTCGACTGAGAATGGCTAAATCCATCAGTCACATGTTTGACTGCAACAAAAACAGCATTTTTTTAGTGATTCTGATGTTTTTGGTTGTTGCTGATCTTTGACATACAAGCAACATTGGATTACCTGGAATCTCGGAAAGAAAGTTAGAATGTACAGTATATATTTTTGCCGTCCAAAGTACTGTCATAACTCAATAAAACACAATGCCACAAAGACATGAGGAAAAAACACGGAGGAGGTCAAAAACTCTTTGAACTTGTGATGTCAGAGGAGCTAAATAAGGTGTCAGTGCAGCAGAGTCAGCCCACCGGTTTAAAACATCCCACCGTACATATGGACAGATTACTGCAGGTGACCAGGTGGGTGAGGATATGCTAAGACAAGAGTCTGCTTCTTCAGCATCAGATATTTTTATAGACAGTGGGTATATCGCTGCTTGCCACATTATACCCCAATGACGAGGCAACGAGCCTAACATGCCCAACATCATCATTTGAAAATGAAAGCAGGTGTCAAAGCAGGTGAACAAAACAAAAACAAACAAATACCCAGGTCCAGGGGTACGTGGAATTCAGCATCTGACTAAGAGAAATGCGACTTTGCAAGATAAGCTAGATTCCTGAAAAAGGAAAAACAGATTTAATACTGTTGGACAAGGTACTGGAAATAATGATTCAACTAAATGGCACACCAGAACAGACAATGAAGTCAGAACAGTCAGAGACAACAAAAAGCTAAATCAATACAAATGAAAACGACATAATGTGGTGGAAGGTGGAATAGTGGAGAATGATATTCATTTTGCTATAAAGTATATTTGTATGTAAATACTGTATGTAAATACTACTTCTGATTGGCAAAGACAGTAAATATATGATTTTAAGTTGTTTGACTTTCAACATCACATGGTGTATGATTTAGAAAATGACACTGACCCAGAAATCAACTTCTACCAGAACACTCATTAATATTATATTGAAGATGAGATTAATTCCAGTATGAAAATGCCCCCCCCCCCCCGCATCTTCAATTATTCATTTTAATGGCAGCACAGTAACTCCTCTGAAAGTGAAGATTATCTTAAACGTTTTATTATTTACTATAATAGCAATTTCAGAGACTTGGTTGAGTGATGAAAAAGATCTACAGGATGGATTAGAGGGTTATAAAATGTTTTGGCTAAAAGAAGCTACAGAAAATGGAGGGGCGTGGCCTTTTTTGTGATAGCTTCTTTTAAACGCAGTGACTTTGGATATTATTATTGATAATTTGATATACATTACAGAGTAGATACACACAAAAACTGTTTCCTGTGCCAAGGAATGTGAGTTTAGGTGCAGGAGTTCCCCAAGTAAATGAAGCAGGACAGCAAGACATTCTGTGTAATTCAAAGGCAATCAGTGCAACATTTCAAATGTTCATCAAGCAGAGCTTTCTACACAATGGAAAGAGTTCAAAATCATTTACTGTCCTCATGAGTAGATCCTGAATCTCACATTCTTCACACTTTGTTGACATATTCTGTTAACTTTAGTCAGTCTTCTGAATCTCATTCCGGGTCACACACACCATGTCACCATAATGCAACACACACGTCCTCTCTGTTTATTACTCCCTGGATTATTATACCAACACTGTCCACTGCTGGCTCGGGGGCAGAAGGAAAATAACAACCCACATAGAAACAAACAACCACTCACACACACACTCACTCCTATGGTCAATTTTGGGACCAGCCAATCAACCTGAAGCGCATGCTTTTGGAGGTGGGAGGAAGCCGGAGAACCCAGAGAGAACCCACGCAGACACGGGGAGAGCATGTGAACTCCGCACAGAGCGGAACTCGAACCCGGGTCCGCTGTGTTGTGAGGCAGCAGCGCTAACCACTGCGCCACCGTGCCGCCCATTCAAAACTGCATTTATCTTATTTGTTTAAAAGTTTACATTAGACTATAGCTGCAATGCAGCTGTTAACTCTTAATAGTATGTGGAGTGCTATATGTATTTTTTTTTTTTAAATTTAATTTTATATACTGATTTTAATCCCCGCAAGAAAATTAGTGGCACACTCTAGTTAGTTGAATCATGCATACACACACACACACACACACACACACACACACACACACACACACACACACACACACACACACTCCTTTTGATTTCTAACTGATTACTGAGCCACAAACAATGGGTTAGGAGTCAGGGTCAACGTTGTGTTACGACAGAGAAGAGTTTTCTGTAGCAGCTGATAACGGTACATTTTATGGGAAATTGATCACTGAACAAAACTAAGGACAGTAAAAATCCTGATTGTTAGTCAGGGGGTTGATTGATTGATTGATTGATTGATTGATTGATTGATTGATTGATTGATTGATTGATTGTCAGGGGGTACCCTGTCATAGCCACTGCTACAACTCATCAGTATAAGACTCACTGAATGGTGACTAAAGACAATGCAAGATGAAGTACAGCTTTGATGACAGAGCATTCTAGAAAAAAATTATAATTTCTAAAATGGATATTATAACAGCGCAGACATTGAAGCAGCTCGTTTCAGCCTGCAAGGGCAGTTGCAATGCAGCAGAGTATTGCATAGAATTTAGAAACATTTTTTCATGGGCTGAAGGAAAACCATACGGACGAGCTAACGGCTAGCTGGCTGTTTGATTCTAACGTCGGTAAGGTTAATGATTCCTTTCAGAGGAAATGAGCTCAGACACCGAGGAGAGATGAGAGACTTATTTTTACAATCAATTTGAAGAGGACCCCTCTGTCGACTGTTACCTTAGTGTGGTGAAGGTGTCTAGGTTTCCTAATGATCCTATGATCTGTTTGGTCTGAGATAACATGCACTTGGTTTTAGGTGAAGGGCAGTCTTCCCTCGATGCTGTGCACTGGTTGCATGTGCTCAGTGTAGAAGAAAATCTATGCAAATCTACATAAACTGTAAATTAATTAAACCTAAAACATTTTAACTTTACCATTTTGCAGTGTAACTATTTGAGCGACAGGTGTCCAGCCACTGATACTGGTGATCATGCACTGTGGACCATCCTCTGTGGACCTTCTCCTCCCATACCACCAGTACCACCCCTCATCTATCCATCTGCTGGGGTCCTGCTTCCTTTCTTCCTCCTTCCACCATACAGTCATCCATGCAGCTGTAATTGTGCCTTGAATTAACCAACTACATGATGGTGAACATGTATTGAAGACAACAACCCAGGAGTCAGTGAACACAGCCTGACTTTCCGGTCCCCAATTCAGTGCCTGCATCTAATGGTCTGACTATAACCACAAAGACACTGACTCTATCTGGACTATCTGACTCTCTGTCTCTCTCTTTCTCTGACCCTGTCCTTATGTTCCTTTTATTTCTTGTCCACCCAACCGGTCAAGGTGGATGGCCGCCCAAGAGAGTCTGGGTCCTGCCCGGAGTTTCTTCCTCAATGAGGGAGGTTTTCCCCACCGCTGTCTCTTATGCTCTGGAAGGTTCAGTTGGGTTTTTCTGTCTGTTAAAGCGCTTTCAAATGTCTGTTGCCATGATTAAGTGCTTTATAAATAAAACTTGATTGCTTGATTGATTGATACGATAAGGTTCACTTACGCTACACTGCCAATCATGACATTGACTTGCTTGCGTACGGCACAGCCCTCTGCTTATGTTGGAGTTTACCCCAGTTGATGAAAGAATTGTTTCCCTGTGCCTTAAGGTTGGGGAACCAGTTCTGACTGTTGTTCCCCAATACACCAAACAGCAGTTCAGGGTCCTCGAGATGGGGGCTGGAAAACACCCCTACAGGGGACTCCATTCTTTTGCTGGGGAACATCAAGGCTTGTGTTTTCAATGACAGCATAACCTTGAGGGGTGTGATTGGGAGGAACAGCCTGCCTGATCTGAATTATAGAGGTTTGCACAAGTACATTTGGTACCAGGACACCGTAGGTCATAATTCAATGATTGACTTTGTACTCTTATCAGCCCATCTGAGGTCATGTGTTCTGGGCACTCATGTAAAAGGAGGAGCTGAGCTGTCAACTGATCATCAGCTGGTGGTAAGTTAGGTCAGATGGTGGGGGTGCTGGGCAGACCTGATAGACCCATACAGATAGTGAGGGTCTGCTGGAAACGTCTGGCTGAGGACCCAGTCGAGTTGGTCTACAACAGCCACCATCCACAAGGCCTTAAACACATTCTGGGGGGGCGGGGGACATGACATTTGAAGTGTCCATGTTCCGCCATTGCCACAGCGACTGTATGGAGCTGCGGAGACTGAGTGCTGGTCATGGGGGTACTCCCCAAACTGCCGGGCTTTCTTGATTAAGGACAGTCTTCATTTTGAGGTCCAGGCAGCCTATTATCAAATGGACTAAACCAAGGTAGCATATATCATGTCACATGTCTTCTGCAAGGAGAATGACAGGTCTCCCATCTGTAAGTCAGTGGAACTAATTTTCATCGGATTTCATCAGGTTTTTCCGACACACTGCCCTAGGATAGGAGGCAGCCTGAAGTCTCCGTCAGAGTAACAGAGGAACTTGTGATTATGCCACTGAATTCCACACTCTCGCAGCAGGCAGAGGTAGGAACCAGGTTTTAGGCCTTCCTCCATGGGTTGTCAGAATCATTGAAAGACCATTTGGTTCCCCTTGAACTGAGGGTCTAGACAAGGCATGGGCAAACTACAGCCCGTGGGCCAGGTGTGGCCCTTTGTGCTTTGTAATCAGCCCTGTCATGAACCCCGTCTGTCAAGTATTTTATTTGCTTCTCTATGTTTCATGTCTTGTCTTCCTGTTTTATTTTGTGATCACTCACCCCTGTCTCTGTTCCAGGTTCCTGTCTGCCCTGCCCCCTCCCCGTCTGTGTGCACCTGATCCCTGATTGTGTCTCCCACACCTGTGTCTAATCACTCCCCATCAGCCCTGCATATATTTCCCCTTTGTGTCTTGTCTCGTCGCCAGTTCGTTGATGATCTTTGCTCATGCCCGAGACTTTTGTCACAGCCGTTGTCATAGTTTATCGTGTTTGAACCTTGCTCATTTTTGACCTTGTCTTTTTGGCTCCCGCCTTGAAAACCTCTGCCTGGTTTGACTGCCTTTTCTATGTACCGACCCTTGCTTTGAATAAACCTCATCTTTCTGATTTACCAGTACCTGTCGTGCACTTGAGTCCTGCCTTCCTGTGCTACATTCATGACAAGGCCTGCCTATCTTGTTCAAGCTATATAATTAATTTTATGAAATGCAGCTGTCAAGTATTTTTTTACAATAAGCCTTGAATACTGCATGTATGCTTTGCTGCCAAACTCTTTTATATGATGGATTTTACATTTCATTTGCATTAGTAAAATAAGCACTCCATCCATATGCTCCTCAGCTGGCCCTTCTGACAAGCTGTGTGGCCCACCAGTCAAAAAATGTGCCCACCCCTGACCTAGACCTTTCACCTTTGTTTTTTGATACCTGTCGTTGCCAGCCAGATTGGTGACGACTTTCTTATACTTTTAAAACTTTTTCTGGGCATATCCCCGACATTTTTGTTAGCGTGGTACCCATGGCAACCAGAGAGCGCATTGTTTACACACGCGACCAGCTGATTGCGCTGCGCCCAGCTGGGCCGCTGCCCGGAGTGAGGCCCGACATCCCGGAGGAGCTGAGGAGGTGTCGGGGCCGCAGAGCTGGGGCAAAGCTAAAGGCGAAGAAGATGAGATTTCATCTGGCCATCGTCACGGGGAACGTGAGGTCTCTGGGCAGTAAGGCAGATGAGCTCGCCACACTGGTTAAAACCCAGCGGGAGTATTGTGAGTGTAGCGTGATGTGTTTCACAGAGACATGGCTGCACTCGCACATCCCGGACGACAGCGTGGCGGTACCCAGCTTCAGTGTTGTCCGTGCAGACAGAGACGTTATTAGTAGCGGCAAGAAGAAAGGAGGAGGGATTACACTGTGTGTTAGTGAGAGGTGGTGCAATCCGGGACACGTCCACGTGAAGGAGCGTCTCTGCTGCCCGGACATCGAGCTGCTTGCCGTGGGAATGCGGTTATATTACCTGCCTCGGGAGTTCATGTCAACTGTTATAATTACAACCTACATCCCCCCCATCAGCTAACGCACCAACGGCATGTGACATCATCACCTCCACTGTCGCCAGGGTGCAGACCCAGCACCCCAAAGCCTTCACAGTGATCACCGGTGACTTCAACCATGTCACCCTGGACCGATTGCTGCCCACATTCCACCAGTATGTGGACTGTCCCACCAGGAACAATAAGTCTTTGGACCTGCTGTATGCTAACACCAAGGATGCATACAGCACCACAGCCCTTCCTCCCCTGGGCAGAGCAGACCACAACCTGGTCCTGCTAAACCCCAAGTACGTCCCGCTGGTCAGGAGGCAGCCTGTCCACACCAAGATGGTCCATAAGTGGTCTCAGGAGGCTGCTGAGGCACTGCAGGACTGCTTTGACTCCACGGACTGGGATGTGCTCTGTAGGCTACATGGGGAGGACATCAACAACCTGACGGACTGCATCACAGAATACATCAGGTTCTGTGAACACACCACTGTGCCAGCCCGGACTGTACGCTGCTTCCCCAACAACAAGCCATGGGTTACAAGTAACCTGAAGGAATAAGGAATATTGTAATAAGAAGAAGAGGGCTTTCAGGTCTGGTGACCGAGGGGAACTGAAGAGAGTGCAGCACGAGGTCCGAGACAAACTGAGGGAGTGTAAGGAGATCTACAGGAGAAAGCTGGAGGCCAAATTCCAGCAGAACTACATGAGGGACGTGTGGTCGGGAATGAATATCACAAGGAGCTCAGGGGGACAACGGCAACCAACAGGCGGTCTGGATAGAGCCAACGAGCTGAATGTTTTCTTCAACAGGTTCAGTTCACAACCGTCTGCCTCCCCCTCACATCCCAGCCCCCATGCTCCCCCACCACCTCCATCACTCCTCTCTCTCTCCCTGTTGGTGGGGAGTCCTGGGCATCACCCCCCCCCCCACCACTGCCTCCTTCATGGAACCAACACCGTCATGGAACCAACACCAATACCCCCCTCCACCAGCAACCCCCCCCAACCCCCACAAACATGTCAGTGACTACGGGCCAGGTCAGAAGACAGCTGGAGAGACTTCACCAGAGGAAGGCTGTCGGACCTGATGGTATTAGCCCCAGGATCCTGAAGACCTGTGCCCCCCAACTGCCTCCAGTCATCACACACCTCTACAACCTGAGCCTAAGCCAGGAGAGAGTCCCGGTGTTGTGGAAGACATCATGCTTGGTGCCTGTCCCTAAGAAGTCGGCCGCATTGGAGTTGAATGACTACCAATTGCCCTCACGTCTCACCTGATGAAGGTGCTGGAAAGGCAGGTGTTGGCTAGCTTGAGTTGCTAGACCCTCTACAGTTTGCGTATCGGCCCCAATTGGGAGTTCATGACGCTGTCATCTACCTCCTGCAGAGAACCCATTTGCATCTGGATGGTGGGGGAAGCACTGTGAGAATCACCTTCTTTGTTTTCTCCAGTGCTTTTAACACCATTCAGCCAAGGCTGCTGGGTGAGAAGCTGCGGGGGATGGGTGTCGATGTGACCCACCTAGAATGTAGTCATATTTTTGTGTTTTATTTATTTTAAATTGTGTTTTGAATTAATTTTGGGAGCTGTCACTTGTCAATGTCTGTAATTAATAGGAGTTTACCTGGGACAGTAGGGGGCAGTATAGGGGCGTTTTCACTTATCTTCCACTTGGGTAAGAAGAAGTTACCTGCAGACGGGAAGCTCACCCTTCATTCTAAAGAGAGCAACCAGTCTGAAAACAGCGACAACGTTCTGTGTGCTTCTTTCTCCTGTTTAACAGGTTAGTGTTAGTGCACCAACCCACTAAATGACACATATGAGATTATAATAACATTAAGTACACGTTCTGATGGTGGAGCTTAACTGTAAAGTGTTTGCAAGAGATCGTTATTGTTTATAAGTGAATTCAGTGCAAAACAGTAGTTTGGCGGAGTGAATCAATACAAAATGGCGACGTCCATATCCAATGCTTTTTCAAGGACACTGACCCTAGTTTGCACTTCCAAAGATCTCCCGTTTTGTATTTTATTTGGTATTGTATTTTGGTGACTTGTGTGTGTTTTATAAGATGTGTGACCCGCTATATTATTTTATTTGGACATGGTTAAGAATAAATTCAGCTCTCGGTATTAATAATGAAAGATTTACAGTAAATATCGTAACTCAAAGGCGTTATTGCTAAAACTAAGAAAATAAGAAGAGTATAATTACTTAAAGGAGCATTGCAAAGTGCACTGATTTAAAGGTGGATATCCCTAACATGAATAAGACAATGATTGAAGGTCTATTACAGTACTTTATTGTGTGTTTTAAAGTGATGAGACGTAACCGGTGTACTATAAACAAGAATATGGGTCAAATATGCAGTATTGTAATGGTAAATAATTCCAGTGATACAGTGATGGTTTTATTGATGTATTTGTTTACGTTGAAGAAAAGAGCGTTGGAGATGAAGTAAAATACATTGAAATAATAATACTAGTAACGAAAAGAAATGGAAAATAAGAGATTTGATGGATTTGTGATGTTTGTGAATAAATTCTAAAGAGAGCAACCAGTCTGAAAACAGCGACAACGTTCTGTGTGCTTCTTTCTCCTGTTTAACAGGACAACATTATCTGAATGTTTGTCCCGGCCACCTGGGACCTGCAACATCGACACCTCCACCATCTCCTGGATCAGTGACTACCTGACAGATAGGCCACAGTTTGTCCGTCTGGGCAGTGTTCTGTCAGTGATACAGGAGCCCCTCAGGGGACTGTGCTGTCCCCCTTCCTCCTCACACTGTACACCAACGATTTTCAGTGCAACCCTGAGTATGCCACCTACAAAAGTTCTCGGATGACTTGGCAGTTGTTGGGTGTATAAGTGAGGGGAGGGAGGGGGAGTACAGGGCTGTGGTGGATGACTTTGTGGAGTGGGCTGGAGCCAATCACCTGAGGCTGAATGTTGGCAAGACCAGAGAGCTGGTGATCGATTTCAGGAAGAAGAGGAGCACGCCACAACCAATCCACATCCTAGGAGAGGCTGTAGAGGAGGTGGAGGACTATAAGTACCTGGGTGTGAAGATCAGTAACAGACTAGACTGGAATTCAAACACCAATGCTGTCTACAAGAAAGGATGAGCAGACTCTATTTCCTGAGGAAGCTGAGATCCTTCAATGTATGCAGCAAGATGTTGGAGATCTTCTACCAGTCTGTTGTAACCAGCGTACTTTTCTTTGCCGTGGTCTGTTGGGGGAGCAGCATCAGAGCCAGAGATACCAAAAGACTTAACAAGCTAATAAAGAAGGCTGGCTCTGTGATTGGCTGTAGTCTGGACACTGTGGAGGCTGTGGTGGAGAGGAGGACTCTTAACAAACTGTTATCCATCATGGATAACCACGACCACCCTCTCCACCACACACTGGACAGACAGAGGAGCTCCTTCTCCAACAGACTGCTACAGCTCAGCTGTCCAACAGAAAGGTCAGGAGGTCATTCCTGCCACAAGCCATCGCCCTGAACGACAGCTCTGACATATCAGATAGAGTTCCACCAGCCTGAGGTTTAGATATGGCTTCACTAGGTCCTGTGTATGGCCACAGAGTGCCACACTTATATTTATGACCAAAGGCCTACCATGCTTGGGTACTGTTGTTATTATTATTATTAGTGTTATTATTGTAAATATTTTATTATTATTATTATTATTATTATTATTATGTTTCCCAGTCTTATTTTTCCTCAATGTATATATTCTGTATTTATTCTGTTACTGTGACGTCTAAATTTCCCAGTTTGAGATAAATAAAGTCTGTGTATCTATCTATCTATCTATCTATCTATCTATCTATCTATCTATCTATCCATCCATCCATCCATCCATCCATCCATCCATCCATCCATCCATCCATCCATCCATCCATCCATCCATCCATCCATCCATCTATCTATCTATCTATTGATCTATCAATCTCCCTGGGTATTAGGATTAACAAGCAGCACTGGCATAAAGCAAGAGCTCCACCCAGGCACAGTGATTCCCCTTCTGTCCACCAGAGGCAGTCTTTAGCCAGCTCCCTTCCATCCTGGCTTCCTGCTAGATTCCACGTCCCTCCTACTACCTGCTGGGCTCCTTTCGGCGCTGGGGGACCCTATGACACTTGGCAGAACCAGACGGAGTCCAGAGGAACAACATACCTCTTTCATTAGAAGCGGTGCATCAAACGCACTCAGTTGGGTCCTTTCATTGTCTCCTGTAGGGTCAAGGACTGGGCATCTGTTAAAAAGAGGGTGCTGGTGGGTTACACTGTCTTCTCTGTAAATCCTTCTCACTCTCACACCCAAGTAACACCCACCCAAGTCTCACAACCTTTTCTGCCAGAGGTGCATTCCTCTTTGTGAACAAGGACAAGGTAATGTGTCCCTGCATTGACTATTGACACTTAAATGACCAGAATCACCAAAAAACTACAACCCCCTTCCTGTCGTTTCACAAACATTCGAACAGCCACTGTATAACGTCGTAAAACTGAAAGAAGTCACCAACTCACTCTATACAATAAACCCCAGGACACACACTACATGCAAAATTTTAATATCAGTATGGGGGGGGGGGTCAGAAATGTTTAAAAGACCCTAAATAAATATTTTTCATGATTTTAACATCTACTGAAATAGTCCACGTAGTCTGAGAGTGAAATCAGACACACCTGGTTACTCATAGCTGTGAGTTGTGTAATCGCTGCTCACACACATAGCTCTAAGACACACACACACACACACACACACACACACACACACACACACACACACACACACACACACACACACACACACACACACACACACACACCCCAGCGTCTACTTTGGGAGAAAAAGGCATCCAGTGCTTTAGAGGAGGTGAAGCTTTATTTGCTTTTCTTTTTAAAATCAATCAGACAGACAAGCTGGATGAAATGGCATGAGGATAATGCAAAGGTGTGTGTGTGTGTGTGTGTGTGTGTGTGTGTGTGTGTGTGTGTGTGTGTGTGTGTGTGTGGTGACCTTTAAACACCGTCTGACTCTACATCCCAACACTGAAATACCCTGACCTTTGTAGACCCATTACAGAGGCCTCTGATCTGAAAGGCAGGGGACCCCCCCCCCCCACACACACACACATATTTACACAAACACAGATCTTTTAATAGTGACACACACTTGGTTTTCTCCACGCAGACGGGTTAGGGTGGTAGATGACCACACATGCATTACCTTCACATGAAAACAACCGACACAGACACATAGTGAATACATTTGTGCTAACATTACAATTTGGATTTGTGTGTGTGTGTGTGTGTGTGTGTGTGTGTGTGTGTGTGTGTGTGTGTGTGTGTGTGTGTGTGTGTGTGTGTGTGTGTGTGTGTGTGTGTGTGTGTGTGTGTGTGTGTTGCTGACTGGACCGGCCGTCCAGCTGATCAGTATTCTACTCAGATATTGTTCTGAATTGCAAAATGCCGACAGGGGAATGGAAGATGGTTTGTAATGCAGTGATGTAATGCAGCAGAAGAAAACAGGAGCAGACCCTGTGGAGGGTGTGGGGGGTGTGGGGGGTGTGGAGGGTGTGGGGGGTGTGGGGGGTGTGGGGGGTGTGGAGGGTGTGGGGGGTGTGGGGGGTGTGGAGGGTGTGGGGGGTGTGGAGGGTGTGGGGGTGTGGGGGGTGTGGAGGGTGTGTGTACATACATGAGGGTGGACGTGCTGATTGCAATCTGACTCTGACAAGTGGAAGACAAGCAGTAATTGTTACTGTAGGACGGAGGGTGGCTACAGTATTGATTATCTTCTGTCTATTGGGAGTAATTGCTCATGTTTGAGGAGAGGGCCGTGATGACACATCCACACAAGTGACCCGGGAGCAAAACATTGATTTTAAAGAAAATGTTTTGTCTGAGCGTCAGTGTAGTTGAAGCATCACAGCTTCGTATTTCACAGCTTTGCATTATTGGAATCGGTAATCAAATGGAGACACCTTGTTGGAATTTATCCCCCTAAATTCTGAGAATGGACCAATGGCTTTCTAGTGTTTCTGTGTGTAAGATGCTGATTGTGTTTGTTTTTTTAATATGAAGAAAAAATACTGCTCCAGTTTAATTTACATTGTCCTGACTGGTCCTCATGGAAGGTGTATTTTATTTCCTTTAATAATACTTTTCAATTAAAATATTTGAAAATACCTAAAATGAAAGGGATTTGATTTATTCTTTATTACGTTTATGTTCACACTGTTTGACATTCTCTCTTCTCATTTTTACACTTTATCTCTGTCCTTATGTGCACTTTGAGTTATTACACATTCTGCCATAGTTTTGCTCATTATTTGTACAACCATTCTCATTCTTGTCCTTTGGGCTTTTCCCTTCAGGGGTCGCCACAGCCAATCAATTTCCTCCATCTAGCCCTGTCCTTTGCATCCTCTTCTCTCACACCAACTACCTTCATGTCCTCTTTCACTACATCCATAAACCTCCTCTTTGGTCTTCCTCTAGGCCTCCTGCCTGGCAGTTCAACACTCAGCATCCTTCTACCAATATATTCACTATCTCTCCTCTGGACATGTCCAAACCATCTCAGTCTGGCCTCTCTGACTTTATCTCCAGAACCTCTAACATGTGCTGTCCCTCTGATGTACTCATTCCTGATCCTATCCATCCTGGTCACTCCCAGAGAGAACCTCAGCATCTTCATCTCTGCTACCTCCAGCTCTGTCTCCTGTCTTTTCCTCAGTGACACTGTCTCTAGACCAAACAACATCGCTGGTCTCACCACAGTTTTGTACACCTTTCCTTTCATTTTAGCTGAAACTCTTCTATCACACATCACACCTGACACTTTCCTCCACCCGTTCCATCCTGCCTGGACACGCTTCTTCACCTCTTTTCCACACTCTCCATTGCTCTGGACTGTTGAGCCTAAGTACTTCAAATCCTCCACCTTCTTGATCTCTTCTCCCTGTAACCTCACTCTTCCACTTGGGTCCCTCTCATTCACACACATGTACTCTGTCTTACTGCGGCTAACCTTCATTCCTCTCCTTTCCAGGACAAACCTCCACCTCTCTAGCTTCTCCTCCACCTGTTCCCTGCTCTCACTGCAGATCACAATGTCATCTGCAAACATCATAGTCCATGGAGATTCCTGTCTAACCTGGTCTGTCAGCCTGTCCATCACCATAGCAACAAGAAGGGGCTCAGAGCTGATCCCTGATGCAGTCCCACCTCCACCTTGAACTCCTCTGTCACACCTACACACACCTCACCACTGTCTTACAGTCCTCATACATGTCCTGCACCGCTCTAACATACTTCTCTGCCACTCCAGACTTCCTCATACAATACCACAGTTCCTCTCTGGACACCCTGTCATCAGCTTTCTCCAGATCTACAAAAACACAATGCAGCTCCCTCTGGCCTTCTCTCTACTTCTCTATCAACATCCTCAAAGCAAATACTGCATCTGTAGTACTCTGTTTTGGCATGAAACCATACTGCTGCTCACAAATGTTCACTTCTGCCCTTAGTCTAGCTTCCACTACTCTCTCCCATAACTTCATTGTATGGCTCATCAGCTTTATTCCTCTGTAGTTGCCACAACTCTGCACATCTCCCTTGTTCTTAAAAATGGGCACCAGCACACTTCTCCTCCATTCCTCAGGCATCTTCTCACTATCTAAGATCCTGTTGAACAACCCAGTCAGAAACTCTACTGCCACCTCTCCTAGACACTTCCAAATATCTACAGGTATATCATCAGGACCGACGGCCTTTCCACTCTTCATCCTCTTCAGTGCCCTCCTCACTTCATCCTGACTAATCTTTGCTACTTCCTGGTCCACAACAGTCACCTCTTCTAGTCTTTGTTCTCTCTCATTTTCCACGTTCATCAACTCTTCAAAGTACTCTTTCCATCTTCCCATCACACTACTGGCACCTGTCAATAGACTTCCATCCCTATCCTTCATCACCCTAACCTGCTGCACCTCCTTCCCATCTCTGTCTCTCTGTCTTGCCAACCGGTATAGATCAGTCTCTCCCTCCTTACTGTCCAACCTAGCATACAAGTCATCATAAGCTTCTTGTTTGGCCTTTGCTACCTCTACCTTCACCTTACGCTGCATCTCCCTGTACTCCTGTCTACTCTCCTCAGTCCTCTCAGTGTCCCACTTCCTCTTGGCTAACTTCTTTCTCTGTATACACTCCTGTACCTCCTCATTCTACCACCAAGTCTCCTTATCTACTTTCCTTCCAGATGACACACCAAGTACTCTCCTACCTGTCTCCCTGATCACATTAGCTGTAGTTGTCCAGTCATCTGGAAGCACCTCCTGGCCACCCAGAGCCTGTCTTAACTCCTTCCTAAAAGTCATGCAACACTCTTCCTTTTTCAGCTTCCACCATTTCGTCTTCTGCTCTGTCTTTGTCCTCTTCATCTTCCTCACCACCAGAGTCATCCTACACACCACCATCCTATGCTGTTTGGCTACACTCTCACCTACCACTACTTTGCAGTCACTGATCTCTTTCAGGTTACACCGTCTACACCAGATGTAGTCTACCTGTGTGCTCCTACCGCCACTCTTATAGGTCACCCTATGTTCCTGCCTCTTCTGGAAGAAAGTATTCACTACAGCCATTTCCATCCTTTTTGCAAAGTCAACTACCATCTGTCCTTCTGCGTTCCTCTCCTGGATACCAAACCTGCCCATCACCTCCTCATCACCTCTGTTTCCTGCACCAACATCTCCATTGAAGTCTGCTCCAATGACAACTCTCTCACTTCTAGGCATGCTCTGCATCACTTCATCAAAGTCCGACCAGAATTTCTCCTTCTCCTCCAGCTCACATCCTACCTGTGGAGCATACCCACTAACAACATTGAACATCACACCTTCTATTTCTAGCTTCAGACTCATCACTCTATCTTACACTCTTTTTACCTCCAGAACATTCCTAACAAACTCCTCCTTCAAGATAACTCCTACTCCATTTCTCTTCCCATCTACACCATGATAGAACAACTTGAACCCTGCTCCTAAACTTCTAGCCTTGCTACCTTTCCACCTGGTCTCCTGGACACACAGTATGTCTACCTTCCTCCTCTGCATCATGTCAACCAACTCTCTACCTTTTCCTGTCATAGTTCCAACATTCAACGTCCCTACTCTCAGTCCTATACTCTTGGTGTTCCTCTTCTCTTTCTTCGTGCGAACGCACTTTCCTCCTCTCCTTCTTCGACCAACAGTAATCCAATTTCCACCGGCGCCCTGTAGGTCAACAGCGCCGATGGCGGTCGTTGTTAACCCGGGCCTCGACCGATCCGGTATGGAAGTCATAGGTTTGATTCGCATCTTTGATTTGGCAAAAGTTTTACGCAGGATGTCCTTCCTGACGCAACCCTTGTATTTATCCGGGCTTGGGACCGGCACAATAAGACCCTGGCTTGTGTCCTCTTGCGGCTACATTAAATGAAGTAAAATACTGTAGTATAATAATGTAACGTTTCCTCTCATTCCACCACAGTGACGTGAATGAGGCACTGATGTGCTTCTTTATAATCACAGGTCTGACAAATAAATTCCTCTGATTTAATTTTATTCCAAGTTTCTGAGTGAACTCAACGAATAGTTAATGTATAACAGCAAAACGTTCAGCGTGCAGCGGTGTAAAAGTGAAATGCTTCCGGGCAGAAACCTAACCTGGACAACATTGGTTCCTACCCAACACATCATCATAGTTCCTACTGGAGGACGACCCCATCAATAATTCATTTATTCATTTTCATAGGTTTGATTGGCATGTTTGATTTAGCAAAAGTTTTATGTCGGATGCCCTTCCCGACGCAACCCTCTGTATTTATCCAGGCTTGCAACCGGCACAGTAAGACACTGGCTGGTGCCCTCTACACTAAAAATCCAAATGGTGTCTACAGGTTTAACTTGGGGGCTGTTAGTTCGTGCTGAAATGTGCCTCCTCAATACAACATGAAGGGAATTCTGCAGTCGTGGGTTTTCCTGATGCAGGAAAGACGCACAGCAAACCCAGCCTTCACTTCTAAAGCACACTGAAGCTGGAGGGGAAGTTTCACAATATTGTTTGTGTAGGATCACTAGTGAATCTGTCATCCCTACGGGGCACCACCCCCCAACAGAGGGTGTTACAGGTGTGTTAATAGCTACACAGTGGAGTAATTGTGCTGATTCGCACACTGAAAACAGACATTAACAAGTGAGTGTGTTGTGTTCTCTCAGTCCTCTGAAAGGCCTTTTCTATTTCCCTTTAAAATAGATGTTGGGACTGACGACGTGGTGGAAGATGTATGCAGATTTATTTGTGCAGCATGTGGCTGAAGGCCAGGACTCATGGTAACGTGACCAACACCATGTGTTGTACAACAGTGACATCTTTTGGTTCTCTGAGGGTCTGTGAAGGCAACCGTCTGAGCAGTCACAGACGACGGGAAACATTTAATAATCAATCAGAGGACTGATCCACGTGACCAGTGTCACTCCTGGTTTCCTGAATGTTCACCTGTGTGTTTAGTTCAGGCCACGCACCAGAGTTCTTCTGGGAATGTTCTTTTTAATCCAGTTGTATTGGGACCAAACACCGACAAAAGGAGTGCCCAATAGTTTTTGGTTTGAAGTTCAGCTTCACGTTCCTGCTTCTGGTCCTCTGGAGTCAAAATGCACTCAAGAAAAAACCAAAGCGGTCTGTTTTCTCTAGACAACAGAAATGTAGATTTTCTGGACTCTTATTTTTGTCTTAGTTTTAACTCCCACCCCCTGTCCCCCCACTTGTCCTATCCTGTCTGTTGTTTCCCTATGATGTCATTGTTTAGTATGTGACTCTCCTCACGTCTTCTGTCCGTCCTGATGCTCTCTCCTCCAGTTTGGTTTCCTCTCCAGAACGTGTTCGACCAGCCTGGGATCTGTCTCCATCATCTCCCCTCCTCCGCTCCTCCTGCCGGTTGAACGCGATCCTCTCGGCTCCACTTCTTCCGCGTCTGCGCCTTCGGACGCCTCTGGTCCGTCAAGCGCGTCAGCGTCACACCGGAAGTAACTATGTCTCACCACAATAAAGGTCCCCTTGTTAAACTAGAGGGACGTGGGCGGATTTTTTTTTATTTTTTATTATCGACTCGAGTTAAATACAGATGTTTTCACTTCCATCCTCTAAAACACTCAATTTTCCGTAAGTCACATCACATTGAAAACAATATCTTATGAACTATAATATTGCACCTCGGCAGCAACGGCATTTTAATTCAATTTTTATTTTTTTTTAATGATCATAATGATTATTATGATCATTATTGATTTCAAAAGTACCCTATGATAAATATTGTTCAGGTTGAATATTCAATGACAGCTGCGTGTGATAGCTGTCAGTCCTAATGCTGACCTCATGTAAATCTAGTTTTGGCTGGATTTTAAACCATAAATATCATCAAATGTCATCTTTATCAATTTTACCACACAACCCAGTGTTTCCTCCTATGGTAACATAAATTCAGCCATAAACTCAAGTTTATCCATGACGTCCTATTGCTTTATATCATTATTCCAGAACCCAAATTACTCTAATTGTACTTACATTTAGTCAAATGATCAAATCAGACTGGTACTTGCTATTTGCAAACATAAGATCACCAATAAATATAAAATAATTTGTGTAACTTAAATTGATTGAATGATTCACTTGCAAACACTTCATTTCTATCCTGTTATGTGGTTTAAACTGTTTACTGCAGTGGTCCAGCACCACCGTGTAGATGAGAACATGCTGAGTAAAAAATCATCATTAAATAGGTAGTACAGTACAACATCCTGTTTCTCTAACCAAATCCTGCTCAATAGTGTTTTGTGGAAGTTTAACTCCTTGTTGCCGACATTGATGACGCAAAGCTTTTATTTTGATAGGATTTCGCGGAAAAACCGTCGTCTTCCGGTGTGGGTGTCACAGACCAGAGGTTCCAAAGTTCCCCCCAGAGTTCCGTGGGGATCGGTCGGGGTTGACGTGGGGATGAGCCTCCTGAGCGGCCTGTCGGAGCACATGTTGGGTCTGGAGGGGGACGAGGACCTGGAGGTGTTCACCCAGGTAAGGGCGCGCAGCCCGCGGACACCGAAGCCTCAGTGCTTCTGCTACGTGGATCCGACCCGAAAGCAGCCCGGAGGTTCTCCTGTGGGTGGTCACGTGGTGTCCATCGGGGGCTCTGAACGGTCCCACGCAGATGTCCTCAGTCAGCTGATCGGTCTGCTGCTTTGGGTGGAACGTTTGGAACTGTTGGCCCAGGTTCATCCACCGCGGTGGTCGTGTTTTCTCGCCTGTAACAGTTTTGTGGCTCCAGGAGTTCACTGGGAGGCTCCAGTCACACTCCTGTCGGGAGATTTCTTCATGTTCTGGACCAAATATCGACAGAAAGTATTAGTATTATTGATAAGTATCGGTTTAGTGTAATGAAGTCCCTTCTGGAGTCGTTGTGAGGATGTTAGAATCTGACTTCAACACACCTGATTTATAAATGTGTGTTATAATGGGGGGGGGGTTAGGGAGTGGGATGGTCTAGGGGTGTTTCTATGTCATTTAACTGATCATGTGTCATTTGTTCACTGGAATCAGATGAAAAGAGTGATGTTTGCCACCAAATAGGATCAACAATTTGGCTTCGAACAATATAAAAATAGTACGTTCTCCTTCTCCTGCAGTGTGATGTAGTTCTGTGTTCAGCTGTGGACACACTGGGCCTGACCTCACCTGCCCTGTGTTAAAGGAACCAACTCCACGTCTGGAAGGAGGTGACGTGGAGCGATAGAGATCCACAAGCTGTGGTCTCATCTGTCAGAGTCGTCTGGCCTGAGTAACATAACGTACTTCAGTGTACTTCACATTCAGACCCAACAGTTCCCCCTGAAGAAGCACTGAGCACCAGAGTCAGAGAAGGACAGTCCTCTAACAGGCAGACCAGAACCCAGACCGGACCCGTCTACCTCCAGTTGGGTTCTAATGCTGCTGTTTACTGTCTGTGCTGGTTTGGCTCGTCTGTCTGCCTGTTTGCAGGAGTAGTTAAGAATTTACAAACTGATGTTGTGGAAGGGTGTGGTGCTGATCCATGACCATCTTCATCCAGAATGTTGTAGGTGTTCCTGTGTTGAAGGATGAGGAGAGAGCAGAGAGAGCTGCCCCAACGTCTGGTCTGAGACCAAGAGGCATTCTCCATGTGTGGAAAAACATAGATACACTTATAGAGCAAAGGCAACATGTGGATGGATGCATGTCTTCAATCAGATGAATGAATGAATACCACTGTTGGATACCCCTGTCATCTCCTGACAAGAAGGTCCTGGATTCAGTAAAACTGAACCTGAGATGTTTGTGTGGAGTTTGTATGTTCTCTGTGTGGAGTTTGTATGTTCTCTGTGTGGAGTTTGTATGTTCTCTGTGTGGAGTTTGCATGTTCTTCCTGTGGGTCCTCCTTCCCCTTAATGTGGGGAAGGGATTGGCTCAAGGCCCTTATCAGGATAAGCAGTTTAGAAAATGAATGAATGAATGAATGAATGAATGAATTTCAAAGTAATACTGACTGCTATGCAGGTCCACATTCCCAGAGGGGTGATTATTTATTGTTGTTGGACGTCATCATGAGGGTTATTTTCTAAGATTCTTAATATGTTCAATAATTGCTCTAAAACTACCAACTAATTTCCCAGTTTGGGATAAATAAAGTCTATCTATCTATCTATCTATCTATCTATCTATCTATCTATCTATCTATCTATCTATCTATCTATCTATCTATCTATCTATCTATCTATCTATCTATCTATCTCTATCTATCTAGCCTTTGCTGGTGTTCGATTGAAGGTTATTTACTGTTGTCAGGTTTCAGGGGTTTCATTTGTCTCAGGTGAAGCTGCTGCTCAGGTGAGATCTGAGGCTCGCCAACATTTTGTTCATCCACAAAAAGTGTGGATGACTGCTGCATGAGTTCTCCATCTGTAGTCAGGCGTTAGTCCAGATGAAATAAGTGTTTATGCCCCATTTATGTATTTGGTGTCTTGTTCTTAGCAAATAGTAGTGATTAAAATTCAGTGCTAAACATAGATCTGTGTTTCAGTGGTCGGGTACATTCTTATTACAAAAGGGGAGCTCACTATGGTGGTTCACTGCGTCTGACGAGGTGAAACCCATTGTGAGATCTTAAAGACACCTCAGAACATTTCTTTGATAGCTCAAGTTGCTTTAGAGATGGACTGGGACATTATTTTGTGTTAGTGTTACCATTATCCTGTTGATTCCTGTAAACCTGCCCATGTGACCTGGTTTAGTGTTGGTTAACAAGCTGAGACACGCGTGCACCGCCCCAATTACATGTATGTAGATATGAACTGTATGGTCTCACAGGCTGATGGGGTTTTGTTATCTGTGTTTCATCACCGTCCCACACACGCCCCAGTGACACTCTGTGGGCTAACAGCACTGACTCTTGTGTTCAGAACAAACCCCAGGCAGAAGAAAGTCCCAACTCCCCCACCTCCATGAACAACCAGTACCGACTCAGTGAGGAGGACGAGCAGCAGGATGTCAACATCAGAGACCTCTTCATCACCGTGGATCATCCAGAGAGCCAAGTCACCGCCATCGAAACCTTCATCATGTACAGAGTTGTTACAAAGGTGTGTTTAAAGCCATTCAGACACAAGTGCAGTATTCTGTAGTATTCTGTAGTATTTTTACTTTTCTGACTTTGGGGAAACATAGTCAACCTGGGCTATTTGGGGTGTGAAGTTTTTGTCATGAGCCTAATTACTTACGTATATTGTTAAACTCTGAGCACACACGTCAGGAATACGCTGGACTGCTGCGTCTGGATATTCAGAAGGTTTGAACCTTTTTTTATTTCTCAGGAAACAGAACGTCTCTATGATTACATCATTTCATATTAATTTGTCATCCAATCCTTTATGGCATTTGGGAGGGGGGTGGAATCAGAAATAATGTCCTGGTCACACACATGCTAACAGCTAGAAACTGTTAGCATGTAGTTTGACATGCTCATGTGTGCTGCTGCCAACACCTTTTCCTGAAACCAAGGTCGACATCCTGACAA
Organism: Antennarius striatus; assembly: GCF_040054535.1. Taxonomy (NCBI): domain Eukaryota; kingdom Metazoa; phylum Chordata; class Actinopteri; order Lophiiformes; family Antennariidae; genus Antennarius; species Antennarius striatus. The sequence continues at coordinate 18,318,182 of NC_090795.1, forward strand.
GATCCACAAACTCTTGCCAAACTTTGCAGCAGTGGTTCATCTCAGAACCGTTCAGAGTTTGGGCAAAATGATTTGATTCATTACGACTGAGTCTGATTCACTCACCACCCATTCTGTAGTTGGATAAAACATCCAACAGCACTGTAAGCATTGTGAAATCTTGGCTATCTACATGCAGATGAGCCAGATGTGCATGTGATCCACCATGGCATTAACACAGATACCCCCCTTACAATTACAGTTTCAAATCTGATACCCGGAACCTGCTGTTATCTCGTCTGACTTCCATGTGGGCCGAAGTGACAACAGAGTTGGGTGTAGAGGCATTGACGACTGTTGGGTCTCACAGGATTATCACTGCCATGTTTTCACTGAGAGACGGGATGTAAATGAAGATAAACCAGACCCACTATTCTGTGACAGTCTATACAGTCATTTAGACTTTACCGATTCATAGCCGTAGCTATAGCAGTGCTCCTGGAGGAGATATGGATGTTTCTGTGTTTGGTGACAGAAGAAGAGACTTAAGCTGGATGGCGCTAAAGAGAAAAAGTAGTAGATCAGACGTGTCCAAACTGTTGGACACACATGGCTGCTACAGGATGTCCCGGGAAAAACTACAAATTTAAAGAAGCTACTACAGATCTACCAACGGCTACGATGGCAGGAGAGGTTTGAACCAAAATCACTAGAAGGTATTAAACCAGATGGACATTATACATAGCCACAGCCGTAGGGAGAGACCAGCCTCGATCCCACCTCCGGTTTCTTGCAGTCCCTGGTGGAGAATGGTCAGTCTTGATCTGTCTCTCTGCTTGAAGGCCTTGTTTTAGTGGCTTAGCTGGCTTCTATAGAAGTCACTCCTAACAACCAAGACAGTTGTGTTGTAAATGCATCAAATCACTGATAACATTAGCTATGCTACTTGCTGGCAGGCCTGTCATTTAGTTCCATATTAAATCATTGTTGTTAGTAGGATTGGTTCTGTTTGACTCATTACTGCTGTTAACCTAAAGTTGTTCAGGACAGAGGGTTCAGAAAGACAGTAGCTGTCCATAAATTACATGATGCTGTGCTTTTCTTTGGATTTTCATGATCATTTATGATCACAAATAATGAAAGTAATTGTAGCTTTAGCTCTGGATATTATAATATATACAATATTATAATATATACAATAATCCCTCTTTACTCGTTAATGCGTTCCAGGACAACCCCTGAAAAACAAAATTTCACGATATAGCAGGAAACTATTTTATTATTTACAACAATTTAAATGTTTCTGAACCCTCCCCATACTGATATTAAACCACCTGTATTACCTTTTACCACACTCCGACAGACTTTAAAACACTTGTGTATGAAAGAAAACTTTCACGGTCCGAGGTGGCTGGGCGGGGTCGGGAATCAAACTACCGACAACCCGCAGTGGACGACCCGCTCTGCCACTGAGCCACTGCCGCCCCAATAAGGGACTGATCCATCCCTCCATCCATCCATCCATCCCTCCATCCATCCATCCATCCATCCATCCATCCATCCATCCATCCATCCATCCATCCATCCATCCATCCATGCATCCATGCATGCATGCAAGGCCAGGTTGAGCAGGTGTCCTCCTCTAACTCTTTCCAGACCAGCTGGCAGTTTCTCCTGTATGTCCTAGTTCTTCCCTGAGTCCTGCTCCTGGCAGGACTGTCTGGAACACCTCCCTAGGGAGGTGGAACACCTCCCCAGGGAGGTGTCCAGGTGTCATCCGATGCCTGACACACCTCAGCTGGTGACACATCTTCTCCATGTGGAGGTTCTGACTGGTGACTGAAGTCCTCACGCTATCTTTAAGGGTGCGCCCACTCACTCCAAGGAGGAAACTCATTTCTACCAGGTGTGTCTTGTCCTGTCGGTGACTCAAAGCTCGTGACCATAGGTGAGAGTGTGACCACAGATTGACCAGTAAATCAAGAGCTTTTCCTTTTGGCTCAGCTTCTTCTAAACAACAACAGACCTGTATAATAATTACACCCCTTCAGCTGCTGCATCGATCTGCCTGCCAGTCTCATGCTTCAATCACCCCTCAGTGGTGAATTTTACCCCAAGATACTCCTCCCCTTTGGGCAAAGACTCTCCACCGACTCGGAGAGGGCCTCCTGTCTGCTTCCTAGAACTTTTGTCCATAACCAGAACCTGTGGTGGGCCCCAGACCCTGTTTCCAACGCAATCCTCACATGATACCATGAGGGACGGGTTGAACACCTTTATATCCACAAAGCACGTGTGAGCTGATTGGATGGACTTCCATGAACCCTTGAGCACCTGATGGTGAATGTGGAGAGAAGATCGTCTTGAATCTGAGCTTCAACTCTTGGTGTAATCCTCCTCTGTTGGCTGGAATAGACTTTACCTGGGAGTCTGACATGTGGACACTTAGTTGGTATTGATATTTAAGGACATGAGACAGTTTTCCTACCAGGCTGAAGAGACAATGCAGATTGTTTTTGGACTGGACCAGTGGGTCCTGGTACTGATAGTGGGTCCTGGTACTGTTCTTGGGTCCTGGTGTTGATAGTGGGTCCTGGTACTGATAGTGGTTCCTGGTACTGATAGTGGGTCCTGGTACTGATAGTGGGTCCTGGTACTGATAGTGGTTCCTGGTACTGATAGTGGTTCCTGGTACTGATCGTGGGTCCTGGTACTGATAGTGGGTCCTGGTACTGATCGTGGGTCCTGGTACTGATAGTGGGTCCTGGTACTGATAGTGGGTCCTGGTACTGATCGTGGTTCCTGGTACTGATAGTGGGTCCTGGTACTGATCGTGGGTCCTGGTACTGATAGTGGGTCCTGGTATTGATAGTGGGTCCTGGTACTGATAGTGGGTCCTGGTACTGATAGTGGGTCCTGGTACTGATAGTGGGTCCTGGTATTGATAGTGGGTCCTGGTATTGATAGTGGGTCCTGGTACTGATAGTGGGTCCTGGTATTGATAGTGGGTCCTGGTACTGATAGTGGGTCCTGGTACTGATAGTGGGTCCTGGTATTGATAGTGGTTCCTGGTACTGATAGTGGGTCCTGGTACTGATCGTGGGTCCTGGTACTGATAGTGGTTCCTGGTACTGATAGTGGGTCCTGGTACTGATCGTGGGTCCTGGTACTGATAGTGGGTCCTGGTACTGATCGTGGGTCCTGGTACTGATAGTGGGTCCTGGTATTGATAGTGGGTCCTGGTACTGAGTTCTAACTTCTCTCCAGACTTCACGGAGCGACTTTAACTCCAGTGAGTTCGAGGTTCGCCGCCGCTATCAAGACTTCCTGTGGCTCCGGAGTCGACTGGAAGAAGATCACCCCACACTCATCATCCACGTATGTATCCATACACGCCATCAGATGAACACGCGTGTGGAGAACATGTGATCCATGAATTCCTGGAGAGCTGCTGAAGGATCGCTGTTATTTGCATTTTAAAATGTGTTAAAGGAATTTCATGACATGTAATTCATTGGTTTACGTTACGTACTGTTAATATGCACCCTGGTTGGTCTGACTAAAATGCGGATCTAGAACCACATGTAGCCGTAAGCAGGAAGACATTTCTCGCACGATGATTTGTTGATGACCAGTTGATGATCCAAAATAGATAAAAGTTCTCTGCCAAAAGTCAGACTTCTTATTTGCACGGTTTGTGTGTTTTTTTAAATGGCACTGAATATTTTTTCTATATAAAGAGGCTTGTCATTCATAACCCAGTGTGTCAGCCAATCAGAAGCTTCAGTCATTCCTGGGTAGTTAACAGAAAACCAGAGAGAAGAGCTCTGCAGAAATGACTAGAAATGATTCCACCAGTGGATTAATGACCCCATTAGACCGTTTTATGTCTGTATGAGTTTATAGGTTTTAGTGAACAGTGGATGGATCGCAGCAGTTGGTAGTTGGAGCTTAAAGCGTTTGTCTTCTAGGTTTTGTCCACTGGATTGTTGCTTTACTTAGCTACCCCATCAGTTAACAATCAGTTATCTTCAATTAAAAATTATTTGAAGAGACAAATGAAACAAGAACCTTTGAGAGGAGCTGGCTCTCCATCCAGGTGTTGTTCATATTCTTATGTACAAACGTCCAGAACGTTAAAAAAATAAAGTCCTGTCATGATCCTGACTGACAGGACTGTAAGCCAGTCAGAAAGAATGAATAAATAAATACTGTTATTTACAATGTACACATTCAGATTGTTAAAACCAATACTTTTATCTGTAACCTTATTACAACCAAACGAGGATAGACCCCGTCTCAGGATGAAAATCAAAGTCATGTTGTCACGCAGCGCTGTTACCAAGTCAATTAGTCTGAAGCTTCCTCATCACTTCACACACAGTAGAGGGTCCAACCCCAGGCTGCAGAGAAATAAACTGTTGTGGACGAGTTTTCCTGGACACTAACCAGCCCTGACTTTGTGTATCTTTAGCCGCTGCCTGAGAAGTTTGTGATGAAGGGAATGGTGGAACGCTTCAACAACGACTTCATCGACACCAGGAGAAAAGCTCTGCATCGCTTCCTCAACAAGATCTCTGAGCATCCCGTCCTGTCGTACAGCCAGCACTTCAAAGTCTTCCTCACCTCACAGGTGCGTCGCGCCCACCTGTAACCTGGTACAGGTTCTTCTACAGTAAAAATAAGAAATGACTATCATTGAATGACTTTCTGTGAAACAGTAAACCATATCTTTTTAACCTTCTTCATGCCATAATCTACTTCACAATTTTTAGTTTCTTTGTATTGTGTAGTAGTTAGCAGATCAGTGATGGCATAAATGTCACCTCCTTGCTGAAGAAAATAATATTTAAAATATGTATAGGTTCATGTTTTGAATTGACACAAATACAATGAAATCCTTAAATCATAAGTTAATGACTGGAAGACTTCAGCATGTCACACGTTCACCGCTCCCGACACGGAGTGTTCATCCTCATTTATACTCTTTTCATCATGAAGATTGGAAACACTGCAGTTAAGGCTTTGAAACATTAATAAACACACCCCTGATGTCAGTCACAATATACTATTAGTGTTTTTATATTTAGGGTTTCTCATTCATAAACTTGAGTAAGAACTAGCTGCTCCTGCTCTGTACTGACTCCAGGTATTTATTTAGGACATGTAGATGATATGTTTTACCTTATTATTATTATTAGCAGTGGTTTTCTGTTCATTAAAGCCACGCTGTGTCCCACAGGAGCTGCTGTCTGTCAGGAAACAGGGTCCTGGCTTCCTGAGCAGGATGGGGGAGACGGTGAGAGCCGTCGCTCAGTCGGTGCGAGGCCCAAAGAGCCGGCCGGAGGAGTTCACTGTGATGCAGGAATACGTGGAGGAATTCAGTAACAAGATGTGTGCAGTGGAAAAAATCAGCCAGCGGATCGTCAAGGAGCAGAGAGGTAGTTACAGAAGTCATGGCCACAAATAATGACCTGAAAAGATTCATTGGAACTGAAATTCTGCACTTTGTCAATAGAAACTCAGAAATGCTGCAAATCCCGTCCAGTTGGGATGAATAAAAACATAAATACTGTGTAAAAAAATGTCCAATCAGAGCTGACGTCGACTAACAGCAACACAACCTGAAAGAAATGTTCCTATTTCTCCCATCGATTGATTGAAAATGGAATAATGTGGAATGTTGAAGTTGAATTAACAATTTTTGTAGTATAAATTTTGCACCAGGGATTTTCTATTAACAGGATAGAATCAGCAACATATCTCAATAAACAAGCATTAATCACTTTTCCAATAATTCAATCAATAACAAACAAACAACAAAGAGTTTTATCTGTCATGATACAGGGATGGTACAATGAAATTGAAAGGCCAGATGGAAGTCGGCCTAGAGCCGCTGCACCCCGGGTGCGCCGCCACTGCGGGCCAACATGACCTAATATTCCTGAGACGCATGTTTTTCCTGATAATGGGGGGAAACCGGAGAAAACCCGTTTAGACACGGAGAGAACACGCAAACTCTTCACAGGAAGGCCGTGGTGGAAATGATGGGGTTTGACCCCTGACCTTCTTGCTGTGAGGCAGCAGTGCTAACCACTACGCCACCGTGCCGCCTGGATGAATAATGAATTGTGTACAAACTCTGCCTCATTAAACGTGGTATATAATAATGACATCACATTAAAACAAACAGTACTTCATGAACATAATCTCCAGTTCCCCAACACAGTCCACAGAATTACCCAGAAGTCAGTCTGAATGCAGCGAAACCTGCAAACGTATTGATCAGGACGCGACCGAGAGGCCGCTGCCTCGGGATTGATCAATAGTGGGAAGAAAGGAATGAGAAAGAATAATCCATAAAGATATAGGAAGGAAAATAACACGTCTGGACAGGACAACGAAAGAAGAGTCTGAACAAGACCCAAAGACAGCAACACTGTTCCATCATTCATGTGTTCACTCCCCATTTTAATCTGTCAGCCTGTCACATGATCCCCAGGATGTTTTTTGTGGTAACAGCAGATTCTCAAACTCTGATGACGCTTCCTTTCACAGCTAACACACACGTCTTAAGGGTGGGGTAGGCACTGATAGGAGCTTCCCGACTGTCTTTTGGGAACAACCGGCACAGAGACAATGGTAGAGTTCACCACCGTCACCAACATCACCCCTCCATTAGTAACAGAATGTCTCCATTACCTGTTTCCTCTCTAAGAAACATGTTCAGAAAAAACTCAACGTTCTGAGAGCTTTTTGAGATACGAGTCGTCGTTCTGTTGGTCTGTGTTTCTGTCCTTCGTTTCTTTCTCAGACGTAGCTCATGTGTGCCTGTGGCTTTTGTATTATTTATGTTGTGTTATGTTTTGTTTATATGTATATGTGTATATATATATATAATGTGGGTGTGTGTGTGGGTGTGTATATGTATGTATGTATATGTATAAATTTGACAGAATCATCATCCACCTGGTTCATGTTTAAACCTCCTTTTTGCTGACAGAGTACCTGGATGAGCTGAAGCAGTGCAGTCCCGCCTACACTCGGTGGGCGGAGTCAGAGGAGGTCATATCGGAGTCGCTTAGGGGCGTGGCCAGCTGTGTGGAGCGTTGTGGTCACGAAACAGAGGAGCAGATCCAGCATCTGTCTGAGGTCCTCGTCCCCATCCTGCGTGAGTGTATCCTCTGTGCTGAGACGGTGAAGGTGAGGACACACACACACACACACACACACACACAGGCATCCTACACTCAACTGCACCAGAGGGTATGGAGGCAAGTGGACCAGCGTGAAGTGAAAACACTTTTTTATTTCTGCTATGAGAGAAGTCCCTAAACGTACAGAAAGAGTTTGTCTGAGATGAACCCACTAACATCTAACACAAACACTGTCTTTGATGGTCTGTAATAAATCACTCATTTTCAAGTGTGTTCAACTCAATAAAGTTAATTTCTAGCAGAACATAAAGTATGTTTTATGTTTTGCTGGAAGTAATCGCTATCTGATTCACTCCTGTCTCAGCCGTGATGTTCTCCATCAGCTGATGGCGTCTTCATGATTCCTGTCAGATGTTCATATTCCACCATTAGGATGGGTGTCACCTGTCTTCATCTCCACAGGTGTCACCACCAGATACTTCTTTTCTCCTTAACCTCCAGTCGTTGGTTGCTCCCCCAGCCTCGTCCTGCTCACACACAGCATCTACTGAACTAGTTTGGAGCTTCAGTCCAGGTTTATTAACATCCTCCAACCAGCCCCTGAGTCCTACTAATGACCTCCAGGCCACAGTGAAGGTTGATGGGAGCAGGACGACCAGCATGACTCCCACCTCCAAACACTGTCATGCTGACATTTTCTGCTGCTGTTGTCCTGGTTCTATCGCTGACCAGGACCTTTAGGGTTCATATCTCTCTTCCACCGTCTTGAACATTTTTGTTCATTCTGTTAAGGACTTGCTTTTACACAGTTAACACCGTTTTTGGATGACTGACACCTCGAAGTAGGTTGTTTAAATTCCCAGCGGTTCCAGTTGTCATGATTTTAAAACATGATTGGACGTTAAGGGCCCATATTAAACCCTTTGTAATTAGATGCATTCAGCTGCCAGATGTCCAGCTACACTGTATTTGAAATGTTTTGCCCCAAACTGACCCGTGGTCTCAATGAAGTGGGCCTCCTGTCAAAACGCTCTGTTTGTCTGGGCGGGTCGTTATATTTTAATGAGCCCCTCTATCAACACCTGCTAAGTCCTCCCAGATGGGGTTCACCTGTGACCCGTGCACAATGCTTCTGTCCACTCACACTTAGCACTAGCTCCAGAGCTTTTAAACTGACTACGTATTTCTCTCTTATGTTTTATGATATACAGGTAGTCGTCGACTTACGACCTGTGCAACTTACGACCGACCGACTTTACGGCCACAATGTCCGGGTAACGCGGGCATTCCCTCCAGCCACAGTACTCACGCTCTGAGCCTCCCGCGCTCTCTCCAGTCCCCACGGCGCACACACGCTGTTCAGTCACACTGAGATCAGCAGCCCAGCCCACTACTGATGGGCTGGGCTGCTTGGGAGGCTGTGACGGAGAAATGTATGAATGACGTATGGAAAAACTGTCAAGCGTTACGTGAACTCTTCTGCTGGATTTGAAAGTGACGAAGAACTTGATCAGATTCGGGAGAAAATAGTGAAACTGGCAAAAAACCTCTCCTTGGAGAACTGACGAATGATCGCGCTGTAAGAAGAACTGATCGCGCTGGAAGAAGAAAGAGTGGAAGAAGAAGAGAGAAGAGAAGCAGAGAAAGAAGAGGAGGAAACAGGAAAAATGTTCACCACCAAAGGCTTGTCAGAAGGCTTTTCCCTGTTGAATAAACTCCGTGCACACTTTGAAGAAATGGACATAGAACATAGAAACATTTGCAAGGATTGAACGGATGGCAAACGACGCTTTCCATCCATATCGTGAAATTTATGAGGAGAAAAAGAAACGAACAATTCAGACAAAGCTCACAATGATTATAAAGATGGTCTCCCGCTCCCACCAACCCACACGCTGCCCCAGCTGACGATCCGGACGACCCCCAGCCAAGAACCAGTGCTGCTGGATTGAATTTTGACTTAAGAGTCGATTTACGACCGATCTGTCGGTCCCAATCGTGGTCGTAAGTCGGCGACTACCTGTAACTTAATTTTTCTGAGGTAATCATGGAGCTACTTTCTCAGTCAGCCGAACTCCCAGAGGGTCTGTGGAGACTAACGGTGTTTGCAAATGAGGAAAAACCAGTGGAGGAGTACAGACAGGGGATAGTAAAAGTCGTGTAACCAGACAGTCGTCATGGACAATGAGAGGTGGCTGACGAGACGGGAGAGCTAAGGTGACGCAGTCTGATGGTTACAATCCTGGATATCCAGACTTCGTGCTGACAGGGCTAATGCTGGAGCGATAAAACAAAACGTGGAGGTCTTGTTCTCCTGAACTACAGCTGTTGGCTGTCGGGCGTCATCCCTGCGTTGCCCCCGTCCATTAACTCTACGGTCACAGTGAGCAGGATGAATGGAAGCTAGGACACTATAACTGTACATACCTGTGTATACATTTTCATCCTCTTATCTAATCTCTATTATGATTTCTTTTTAGCGCTTCTTTCTTAAATTCTACTTATTCTGACATTCTCTGTGGTTTTTGTTTCTGGAGCAGAACAACGATAACGAAAAGCAATTCTCCCCTCGGGGATCAATAAAGTATCAATATAGCACTTTACCCATCCTCATTAGAGACTGTCAATAAGAAAAAACTTGTGTGTGTGTGTGTGTGTGTGTGTGTGTGTGTGTGTGTTCGCTATGATGCTGAGGACACACACACAGACACACACACACATAGTCAGGCTACACACACATAGACCAAAGCAGAGCTAACTACTTATCCAAATGCTAGCTGACTTCAACAGCTTGTGAAGAACTTTCAGCGTCTCGCTCTCACCCAGGATGTGACCACACACTGTTCCTCTATCAGTCACTCCCATCGTTACGTCACAACGAGCGCTGATCTGAAACGGACCATTTTTTTTGGACTTCAGCACAATTTTCAGTTTTACTGTTGATGCAGGAAGCATTTGTTTCCCAGATTGTAGGAGTTGTTAGGGAGGACCACTGTGTGTATGTAGAGACCTGAAAAAATGTGTTGTCATCATCAGACCCCTTTACGGGTCATTTTAAGCATTTCCTTGATGTCTTTCAGGCCGTCATGAGAAGGAGAGACAACATCCAGGCTGAGTTTGAAGCCAAGAATGAGGCTCGAGCAAACAGGAAAGATGAACAAGAAGCAGTGAGTAAACATGGATGAAAAGTACAATCAGAAACACACACCCCCACTTCCTGCTGATCCTTCAAAGCCCACCAATATATTTGTGTACCTTCCACTAATCTTGCCAGAGGATAGGTTTAATCATGTAGCAGATGAAGGGACTCTCCCATGGGGCCATCCTCAGCTAACGCTGCAGAGGAAGCAATGATTCATGGGAGGATTACTGAGTATCCACGCTCGTCCAGTGGAAATCTCTCAGCTTAGTGGGAACATGAACTGTCAATATTATTTCACACTGAGCCCAGCAGCTAATTGTGACATAATAAATTAAATCTTATCCACTTCAGATGATGACTTGCTTCAAAATCTTCAGAGTATTAAAGGTCATTAAAGGCAGAACTACTTTCACACATTTTTCTTACCACGGGTCACTTTAGCAACAGTCCCTGAGTTCATTTTGAAATTCATCTTTCAGAATTTCATTATGAAGCAGGACTTAATTTTTACCTCACCATCTTGTCTTTCAAAGTGTTTTCACATGTATGAGCAGACGTGCGTGTGAACGCCACAGCTTTAATCCCATTGTCTGTCTGGGTTCATCAACATTTAAATTACCATAAATAATACATTAAATACTTTGTCGCTATGTCGTGAAATTTCATTGGTGGACCTGGGACGCATTAAGATAAGAGATGTCTTCACTAAACTGACAATGTGTCACGATAAGGTCATTTAACAGAAACGTTTTGATGTTTCTGACCGGCAGCTGCAGGAAGAGGTCGACAGTCTGGCCAATCAGGTGGAGCTGGCTAACCACGCCTTGAAGGGAGATTGGTCGCGCTGGCAAAACAGCCTGAGAGCTGACCTCAAATCAGCCTTTATCTCCACCAGTGACAAGAACATTGAGAACTATGAAAAGGTGAGCTATGGATTTGATCAATGTCTTCGTTTCAGGAGCCCCCATTCCACAGACCCCAAAGTCCTGACAGGTGTTGTAGTTGTAAATCCTTCTGGATGCTGCATTAAACTGGCACCGCTTTGTGTTACCGCAGATCCCAGACTATCCTAACGATAAGCCGCAGGCATTGAGGTGTTGTCACATGACATATTTACTCAGACAGACTTTTAAACATTTCATTGTCCCGCCGTGTCCAACGTCTGGAAAACAATTCACTGATGCCGAACTTGCAGGCAGGAGCTTTCCTGCTTCAAACAGCCAAATCCATTTCCTTTAACTTAAACGCTGCATCACCTGACTTTGCTTGAGTCTACATAATTTATATATATATATGTATGCAGTATATATAGTATATGTACATATATGTAGTATATGTACATACAGTATATATATATGCAGTATATATAGTATATGTACATATATGTAGTATATGTACATACAGTACATATATATATATATATATGTACACAAGGTTTATAAAAATATGGTTATACTCTGTTCTGTATTTCATATCTACATAAACTCACTGTATTTTCCGTGTGTGTAAAACTGGGCTTCAAACTGTCCAGTTTTAATCGTCATGCGAGGACAGATGACCTGATCTTTGTTCTAAAGGAAGTTAGAACTTCAACAGAAATCGTGAACCTCTACAGTCTGATAGTGTGTGATAGTGATATCTGATGATGTGTGTGTTTTCTTTCAGTGCCTGGCCGTGTGGGAGTCATTCCTGTTGTCTCAGAGAGAGGAGTCCATCCAGCAGACAGATGGAGACGACGCCACATGAAGTGTCCAAATATTACTAACTCAAAAACGTAAATCACGCCGTCGGTCCATCACGTTTATCACGTACACTTTGGACCAGTGACCACTTACCAGATCATGTCTGTACGAAACAAACACATTTCATCTCTCGTCTTCCTGGCTTAAAAAAGGTTGAATTTATTATTAAAGTGACGTCTGTTAATTTGATCTCATTACAGCAAATTCACCACAACCAATGTTGGCATTTTGTATGGTTCTACAAACTATGGATATGTTATATTGTGTTGTTTCATTTTTATAAATTTTCCATTTGCATACTCAAATTCCATCCGTCCAATTTTATTTGTACAGCCTAATTTCACAAGTAACAATTTTCTCTGAGGGCTTTGCAATCTGTAAAAGGTATCGCCGTCCACCTTCAACCCTCAAACTAGGTGAGGAAATAGATTCCATGGCTGTTATATCACCACTGATTTCTATAAACAAGTTGAAGTTTCGGTTTATAATCCGATGCAGCTACGCAGTGGTCTGATCGGGTTTAGACCACAGGTGTTTGGACCTGGTTAGTCTGGCACGAACATAGCTGCGAAATGTCACAACCTCTCCTTAAAAATAAGTGTATGTGTTCTCTCAGACAGGGGCGCCCGGATATTTTGCAAAGAGGGCAAGATTTTGTAAGAATGTGTTGGGGCAAATACAAATGAACTATTTGATGATCTTTTTTTAGTGCAAATGGCATACCTTTCATTTCTTCACATAGTGCTCAAATAAAGCTAAACAAGTTTTTACCAAACGTTCCCTGCATTTCATATTTAAAGACAAAAAAAATCCTGTTTAATCAGACAGATTTGTTTAACAGATTTTAACATCAGATGTAATGTCAACTAAAAATCCCAAATCAGATGGCCAAACAGAATTGGATGTTGTTCGACCTGTTTTTGCCCAGAATTGTTGGACGTCTTTGCTATGGGGGTGAAAGCTCTGCAGAAATGCTAGCTGACTTCAACAGTTTGAGAGGAACTTTCGGTTCCTGATCCAGGTCGTTACCACACACACACAGGTCGTTACCACACACTGCTACCGTAACCTGAACATGAACTCCACCTCGGGGATGGCCACGCCCACATCCGGGTGGACAATCAAATATGACTCAGGATTGGTCAATCACCCTGTCAGAGGGTGACGTCACCGTATTAATCCAACCTTCATCCCTGTTTGTTTTGCATTTTGTCAGATATTTATTGATACGGGAAGCCTTTTTTTTTCCAGATTCTAGGAGTTGGTCGGGTTGGGTAGGACCACTGTGTAAATGTAGAGACCTGAAAAAACGTGTTTTTCGTAATAGGACCCAGCCCAGAAAACCGCCTGTTCTCCAGAGAGTTCATTTCAGCAACTTTCACACAGTTGAAATTCAGGACCACAGATTTTGGTTTGGGGCGATACATTTCAATAGAGTGTAGTTGGATGTTGTGTGGAATTAAGTGCGCTTCTCCCCTGTGGGATTGTACCTTAATAAAATGAATACATTAATTATTGCGGTTCTAAGGACTACAGTTAAACATAGGCACTGACTCAAGCACTGTTGCTCTTTCTTCAATGTTCAAACTCACCAGATGCCTTCATTAAAATCTATAGTTTGACAATCGTGAAATATGCAGACCACCTCTTGCCTGTTGCCATGGTGACTGATTGAATCAGGGCTCCGTTGGTGATGGCTGTTTTACTTGTTTTGCACGTGCTTGACTCCGAGTGAACTTAAACTAAAATCAGTCATTCTGGAAACAAAAACTTAGAGTAGATTAACTCTGAGCCCGAGACTTAACTCTGTTTACAGCAGGGCTTTGAACCGGTTCAGGGAACGAAAACGAAACCGAAAACTCTGTTTTAATGTTCTGGAACAGCAAATGATTGTAAACCGGTTAATACCGTTTTTTTTTTTCGTTCTTGAAAAAAAATGTTTGACCTGATGTTTGACTTCCTGTCCTTCACTGGAGGGGTGAGAGCAGATAGAAGTAGTGGCTATCAGCAGCAGGTAAGAACAGGGAGGTCTCCCAGTCACCATTAATCATTACAGGTGAACACTCAGCGTGTCAGTCTGAACATGTATGATTTAGACATGAACTCAGTGGCTGCAGTCATTTTCAGAGCAGTGTGTTCCCGTACTGCCAGCGCTTTGTAGTAATACTGAGCTATGGGAGAAGAACAATGAAGATCTGTTGTTCAGCAATAAATGACATGGTGGAAGTTATTCTGTTCTTATGTCATGTAGTGTCTAAGTAGGAGGCATAAGCCTGAACTACATGATATAACTGTCATAAAGCAGAGGCGTAGTGCTGGGGTACTGTTTACTGGAGGGTGGGGGCATATCTATAATTATAGTCTATAGTATATAAACTAATTGTTTTAGGTGTCAATTTAAAGTCCTTAAATTACCGTATTTTGTGCACCATTCAGCTCCTTGTTGAAGAGGCTCAGTCTAAATAACGGAGTTCATTTCTGTACTTTAACCGGACACAAGGCGCTGATTATTGTTCTGTACATTCTAGGTAACGGAAGTAAAAAGGTGACTGTGGTTGGACTGTGTTGTACTACGTATTTAAATTTCAAAATTTTCAAAAATGTCTTTATTTAGTGATAAATGTGTAGTAAATCCCTGAAGTCCTCGTCTCCGGTCTGCATTGAATCTGTCGGTAGTTTCTCCCCCGCTGACCGGCTGGTTTCCGGGGGTCTGTCCGGTAATGATGCTTTAGAGAAACATCGGACAGAAGTCTGAGCAGACACGTTAGTCCAGGACCCACAATCCACCACCTGTTGGGGGGGTGTAACTCCTCTGCACTGCCCCCAGTCCTGGTAAACGTGTGTTCACGGCTCTCATCCATCGCTCCACGACCCCCCAGCTTCACTTTAAAGCCTCTGTTCACACCGATGTCCAGCGGGTGGAGGTCTTTGGTTAATCCTCCAGGATGAAGACAAGCTCCGAGTTCAGCCGCTGGACGTGTTTCTGACAGAAGCAGTGGTGTGTGTGTGTGGGGGGGGGGGCATGGAGTCATAGATCAAGAGAGACGGAGAAGCGTGAAAAAAGCCCCCCGGTCTCTACGTGAACCGGAACAACCGGAACTGATAGCCTGGAGTTTACATGTTGTGTCGTAAGCGTGTCTCTTCGCTGACGTCATCGTCGG
The DNA here is from genome assembly GCF_040054535.1 of Antennarius striatus. Classification (NCBI taxonomy): domain Eukaryota; kingdom Metazoa; phylum Chordata; class Actinopteri; order Lophiiformes; family Antennariidae; genus Antennarius; species Antennarius striatus. The sequence continues at coordinate 18,333,363 of NC_090795.1, forward strand.
GGGTCTTCAGCCAATCAGATGTGGTTACCAGCATACCTGCGGTCCAGTCCCGGTATCCCCCCCTATACCGGTACCTACCGGAGGTGTGCCGGACGGAGCCTCGCGTCATGTCCTCTGATTGATCCATTGCTGCCGGCGTACGTAGTGACGTAATACGTCCTCTGGGTGGACAGTGGTCGGTCTGGAGGGTCTCTGACTGACGTCACAGAAACATTTCTACAGATTGGTGAACTCAGTGAACACAGAAGACGCTTCATGTCAGAAGGAGCAGCGTTGGTTTTTGAGACATTTTAAGGCTTTTAAACGTAAAATACGGCACCGACATATTTATATTTACAAGGAACGTTATTTAACCGGTTCAGGAACTTTATTTTTTTGTTCTAACCGGTTCAGGAACGTCAGTTCATGGTTGGAACGCAAAACTGGAAACGTTATAATTCCGTTTCTGTTCAGAACGAACCGATTGGCAAAACATTCTGGTCCAAAGCCCTGATTTACAGAAACTACCTTGTGAAACGACCCCTGGACCAGAATATAGACTCTGGTTGGAGCAAAGCAGAGGGATCTGTATTCATGTACATCTGATCTGGTAAACAAGCAGCAGAATACCTGAGAGGCGCTGATCCCTAAGTTATGTGTCTACCTTCTTATTTACCGAGGTAACGTATATCAAGTCCAAATAAGTCATTATTATCATGGCTATATACCCAACATGCTAACATTAGCACAGACTGACAGGGTACCAAGAAGCAGCTTGCAGCTGTTTCACCAACATATTCCACATGTGCCCAGCTTCAGCTGTCATCCTGCCCTCCCTCAAATCAGGGGTCACCCAGAATTCCACCACAGACAGAATGATCACTCACACCTGGAATCATACAGAACTGTGAGAGTCTGCTACTAGAACACCTCCAGCCTCAGCAGATCTACACCAGCATCAGTCTGCCTACAGGGAGGGCAGATTGAGCAGAGATGCCTCACGAGTTGAGCTCAGTGTGTTGAAGCTACTGCATGTGAGAATGCTCCTTGTTGATTATGATTGGCTCCCCTCTCACACCTGCATATAACCGACAGGCTGCTAACACCTGCAACCCCAGCGAAGCTCCTGTCATCATCACAGACACCATCTGTTCCCCTTACTGTGGGTCCTACAAAACACAGGGAACAAGACTTACTACACTTCTTTCCCACTTCCCCAAATGCAATAATTCCTTTCAGACTTTCCATCCTGCAGCACAGACAGATGGTTACCTGTGTCCAAGCAGCAAAGCAGTCCAGCTCTACTGGAAGGTGAACAGGAAGTTCATTAAAGCAACTGGAACTCGAGCTTCAGACAGTAACTGTCAGACGTCACTAATTATCCCTTTAAGGTACTTCTACCATTAACCACCAGGTAAAGGTGACTGTCTCTCAGCTGCTGCTCCACAAGGGGGAAATGGCATCCGGCCCGTTTTCATTAGACTACCCAAATCACAAATGAAATATGCAAATGACAGAAAGAAGAAAAAACATCCCTATCTACACGGGGAACAGCTGCACAACACACTGCACACAAGGTGACTCTTTAATTTCTACACACAATTTCAAAAAAGGTCCACATATTTAAAAAAATAAAGTGGTGTCTCATGGAGATTAAGGCAGGTTCTCTAACTGTTGGTGTGTTGCTTAAAATAATGGATGTAGTGAAAGAGGACATGAAGGTAGTTGGTGTGAGAGAAGAGGATGAGAAGACAGGGTTAGATGGAGGACTCTGATTGGCTGTGGAGACCCTGAAGGGAAAGAAGGACCCAGAGGAGAAGAAGAAGTTCATAGATACGGAATGCCTTTGATAATATGTCCTAATTAAACTAAACTGACAGAATAGAGTCCATCAGCGTAATGCAGTGGGCAGTGCTCTCTCCTCACAACGGGAAGATTCTGGGTTCAATTCCAAACAATTCAAACATACCTAACTAGTTCCTGGTCTGGACTGGGGTGGAGGTGACCAATCCCAGGACAGCAATCTTCTCGAGGAAGCCCAGTCGTCTTCCATCGCCTGGTTCTAATCAGACTCTCACCACCGTCCAGAGTCAACACTGAGGAGGGCGTTGACACACAAAGGTCAACATCCTCCCCCATCCTCATCCTCATTCGCTCATCCGGAGTTGGGTCGTGGGGCACAAAGGTCAACAGGTCACATATAGTAAAGACAGAGGGTCATAAGACACCAGGTTCAGATTCAAAATACATTTTAATTTGCATCGAATGAGCCAGTAAATTTTAATCAAAGGCTGTTCAGTTTTTTTATGGTTTACAGTGCATAAGGTCAAAACTCCAACTCACGTTTAAAAAATTAACTCAATTTAAACAAAAGTTAAATATCTTATTAACAGCTTGATTAAGGAGGGATGTGGAATCCACATAGAAGTAAGAAACACAAATGTCATGATTATCAGAATTTACAAACCAGAGTGCAGTATGTACCTTTGAACAATAATGTGAAATACAGACATTTAAAGGAATAAAACACAGTTGTGAACATTAACACAGTGACATCCATCCATCCCTCATAAAGTTGCTAATTGAAACAACTCCTTTTTTATATGTTTTGTCCCTGTTTTCCCTTTTTTTTAATAAGTTCTTAAATAGGTATTATAAAAATAGAGATATAAAGGAGTAACAAGATTTCAGCCTGTCTAATGATGGAAAATAAAGCTTCACATTTTATTGCTACACACACAAACAGGCAAATTCAACCACGTTCAGGCTTCATTAACACTGATTCTGGACCCCAGTACATAGACATGTCCGTTCATTGTTAATAATATTGGCTCCAATAAAGGCCATTGACAAAGGGACAGCAGAGTTATTAATCAAATAATGAACCTGTTAAACCTGCACTTATAGTTTTTTTGTTCACTACAGAAAAAGAAATAACTTTGAAGACAAATAGCGACTAGGTGTTAGAGACTAGATTAAAATAAATATCATCTATATTAATAGTACAGTAATGCCTCGTTTATTCGCGCTTCAAGATGCCTGGCTTCACTTCATCACCGATTTTTAGTAGGTAGTCATGTGATACCATACAAGCATTCCATTGGCTGACAGCGTCCGTGTGTGCTACGCTCTGAGACTCACGGAACGCAACGCACTTCCATGTTTTAAAAAAAGTTTCCTTTAAGACAAAAGTGTTTTAAAGCGTGGGAAAAGGTCATACAGATAGAAGGTGGTTTAATACATACAGTATATAATATATGGGGAGTTTTCATAAACGTTTAAATTACCATAAATAATAAAATAAATAGTTTGTCATCATATCGTGGAATTTTGTTTTTCATGGGTGGTGCTGGAACACATTAACTGTAACGAGGGATTACTGTATTCTGTAATGTGTAATGAATTATTCTTAAATCTTGTGATGCAACAAACATCAAAAGTTTCTCAGGACCTGCGTTACAAGCTTCGCTGAATTATTTGTATGAAATCCCTTTAGAAGGCTTTATATCTTCAATACCACATTTATGACAGTGCATATAAGGATTAAACAGTTTCTATTCGTCCAGTATTTGAACTGAAATTCTGAATATGCGATGATTTGGTTTGAGGAAAAAAAAATCTCTTTCTCTGAGTTGGCTTCCAATAAAATGTTGAATAAAATTCAAATCCTCATGATCACATTTAAAGCTCTAAAGCCAGGCTCCGTCTTACGTCGAAGATCGTTTGCTCTGAGGATGCAGGATTCCTGGTGACCCATCAGGTCTTTAGAGTAGAACAGGAGCAGAAGCTTCAGCCATCTGGCTCCTTTACTCTGGAACGATCTCCCAGCCTCGGTCCGGGGGGGGGGGGGGAAGACTCCCTTAGCTTATTTAAGAGAAGACTAAAAACCCTCCTCTTTAAGAGAGTCTAGAATTTCTCTGTCTTCTCTCTTCCTTGCCCTGTCTCTGTCCCTAGTGCATTTCTTTTCCACCCAACCAGTCAAAGCGATTGACCACCCTCCAGAGTCTGGGTCCTGTCCGGAGTTTCTTCCTCAATGAGGGAGTTTGTCCCTGCTGCTGTTGCTAATGGTCTGGAGGTTCTGTTGGGTTTCTCTGTCTGTATTAGTAAAATGTTGGTTGATGTGATCAATAGCTCTATAAATAAAAGTTGATAAATTTGTTGAGTGATTGATTATTGTTGTTTAATTTCTAATTACTGTACTTAGATAGTGTCAGTTTCAAAGATTCACTCTGGACTGAGTGTTCTGGAAGCAGGATTAGTGTCATGTCTGAAGAGTTATGTGAGGTATGTTTAGTTTTTGTCTTGTCTATGGTTTGTCTTGCATTTCCTGTTTTATTTTGGTAGTCATCCCTTCCCCCTCATTTCAGACCCTGACTTCCTCCCTTTGTGTGATTTCCCCCCCCATGTGATTGTCAGCCTGTCCCTGATTGGGTCCCCCTGTGTTCCCCTACATCACGTATGAACGGTCTGTGTGTCTGTCCGGGTTCATCTGGAGTGTTTGAGCCAGAGAACCAGCGCCTTCACCTCCTGCTATCTGTCATTTGGATTCTTTGATACTTTTCCACTGTTGTCCTAAACGTTTGTTCTTTATCACGGTCATGACTATTTATGTCTTAATATGATTTGAACTTCCCTTTCTGAGCCGCTGTAACATGAATGTGAGTTTTTCAATAGCACAACGATGTTAAAACATCCGTAGGTCCAGATTCCAGAAAAGTGATTCTTCTGTTTCATGTGACATGAAGTCTTTCAGAAAAGAACTGCAGTAATCCCTCGCTGATCCGCGCTTCAAGACTCACGGCTCCTCCTGAAACGTGTGTGTGTGTGTGTGTGTGTGTGTGTGTGTGTGTGTGTGTGTGTGTGTGTGTGTGTGTGTGTGTGTGTGTGTGTGTGTGTGTGTGTGTGTGTTGCCCTGAGTTGGCCTACATGTGTGTGTCATGCATGTGTTTGCAGGACAGAGAAGGGAGCGTGAGCGTGAGAGAGTGTTGCTCACTTTGCTCACCATAACAAACACCAGGGGTGTTACAAGTTTATCAGAGTGTATGGAAAGGTAATATCAGTATGGGGGGGGGGGGTCAGAAACGTTTGAATTACCATACATTATTAAATATATACTTGGTCGCTATATTGCGGAACTTGGTTTTTGGTGGGTGGTCCTGGAACGCATTAACAGTGAGTAACGAGGGATTAGCGTACTGAAGACGCTTCCCTGTTCAGTTACTGCTGTGTGTACTCATGTGTGATTGTTATGAATGAAGGTGTTGGGAATGAATAAATGGCGTGTGTCTGTAGACTTAGAAATAACCTGCCCGACTGAATTAGTGGCACTTCTTTCCTTTTTCCCCTCTTGAATGAAAAGCTAGAAATACAAACAGGAAGATCTGATGGAGATCAAATAAAACAGACTGAAACACTGCAAACCAGACACATGGAGAATGGGCTCAGTGCAGCACCCCAGTTAAAGACTGAATGACAAATAGGAAAGAGATGTTCAGTGGGTCGGCCACACAGCTGACTCCACGTCATGTGACCTCAGTAAAGGTCAGGTGATTCTGCAGGGAAGGAGGAAGCACAAGATGAACATCAGGACAGCAGAGAGGATTAAATCAGGATTGTCAGAAGCTTTTAGATGAAGCCCTCCACGTCATTTGAGAACATGCTGTTTCTGTTTGGGTTTGTTCGCTTTAGGTTCAGATCATATTCATGTATTGTTTCTGTTTGTGGTTGGACCCTCCAGTCATTCCTACCGTTATGACTCAATAAGTCATGTGTCGACTGGGATAAAAACAGAAACTCTGCTGGTGGGTCAGAGCTGTGGTCAGTGATTTAACATTATTGCAATGGTCAAAAGTTGAAACTAATGAGCAAATGAATTACTGACTAAAAACAGTGATCAGTTACAAAATTATAACTTAAATATGATAGTTTATAAAGCCTCAGGCTAAGACTAAGGCTGATGTATGGTAACACCAGAATTCACATTGAGGATTAAGAGACTTCTCTGGGTGATTGTTATTGTGTTGAGGTACTGACCTGTGAGGTTATATACTTCTTCAGATCATTCTCTATCTGGCTGATATTCAGGACGGTTGTGTTGGACTCTTGCTCCACGGGTGAATCGTTCAGCAGTAACTTCCCCTTGAAGTTATGGACCACACACACCACCTACAACACACACACAGGTCTGTCCCCACTACCTCACTCATTTGCATACCCATTAATAAATGCAGTAATCCCACGGCAGCATAGGGTCGTCCTTCACAGGACAGCTTTAAGAAGCAAAAGCAACATCCACACACCCCTGCAGAGAGGATGAGCAGGAGGAGAGCGCCCCGGTCCAGGTGAACTCCAGGGGTGAACAAAGCCCTGACACTGGTCCAGCTGCTGTGTGTGTGTTTGTGTGTTTACACACAGCATGATTTGCCAAATGGCTGAGAGTCGTTAACGTCTCTGACAGGTCAGTCAAATGTCAGCTTATCCCAAAGTAGAATCATCAGGCCCCAGCGCCTCACAGCGCTTCCTGCCCCGGCTGAGGGGAACTCTACATCCAACACGGAGAGGGCAAAGTGTAGAGCAATTCATTCCAAGATGACAGCGGATCATTCTGATTGGACTGGTGTTGGCGAAAGACGCACTAGAAACCCTCTAGGTTTGTCGCTGCAAAGGAGAGATGCTGCTGCTGCTTTTAAAGCAAGTCAGAGGTGAGGATCAGCGTGAGGCCCTGAGGCCCAGCGGCTCGCTGGTGACACAAACACTAAAAGCCTGAAACAGGAACTTGACATGCCCACATTCAAAGGGGTAAGTATCTGCCAGTCTGGCATTACAGGTCAACAGAGAGCAGGTGAGTCTAGTGGGCGCTCCTTTACCCCCCCGGCAGACAACATAAAACACAGGCTAGATGACAGCGACCAATGGCTGTGTCTCCTGCGCTGAACCCCTCCAGCTGGCCAATGGATGAAGATGAGCGTGTGGTGCTGGGAGAAGACAAACGGTCATCATTCGCTGCTGAGGTCTCAGACAATAAAGGAGTTTAGAGGACATGAATGTCAGAGTCCAAGGACACAATCTGCTGTTTTCTTCCATCTCATGTGTTCTTCCTTTGTCGATGGCAGAGTGTGAACGTGGATTTAGTGCTACTGATCAGAGGTCTACAGGCATCTGGATCAAACATGGACAACATGCTGCAGAAAATAAAAGCTGGAGGGGCCACGTGTTCTCAATGTCCCTCCATAACCCCACGAACACACATCACCTTTATGTCAGACATGTTTACCATCCCTTTGTGTTTCGTCCCATACTTTGTGCTGTACTGCCCGTTGTACTACCTGTTGTACTGCCTGTTGTACTGCCTGTTGTATTGTCTGTGTTATACTACCTGTTGTACTGCCTGTTGTACTGCCTGTTGTATTGTCTGTGTTATACTACCTGTTGTACTGCCTGTTATACTGCCTGAGTTGTACTACCTGTTGTACTGCCTGTTGTACTACCTGTTGACCAGCCTGTTGTACAGCCTGTTGTACTGCCTGTATTGTACTGCCTGTTGTACTGCCTGAGTTGTACTGCCTGTTGTACTGCCTGTGTTGTACTGCCTGTTGTACTGCCTGTATTGTACTGCCTGTTGTACTGCCTGAGTTGTACTGCCTGTTGTACTGCCTGTGTTGTACTGCCTGTTGTACTACCTGTTGACCAGCCTGTTGTACAGCCTGTTGTACTGCCTGTTGTACTGCCTGTTGTACTGCCTGTTGTACTGCCTGTGTTGTACTGCCTGTTGTACTACCTGTTGTACTGCCTGTTGTACTACCTGTTGTACTGCCTGAGTTGTACTACCAGTTGTACTACCTGTTGTACTGCCTGTTGTACTGCCTGAGTTGTACTACCTGTTGTACTACCTGTTGTACTGCCTGTCGTACTACCTGTTGTACTACCTGTTGTACTGCCTGTTGTACCACCTGTTGTACTACCTGTTGTACTGCCTGTCGTACTACCTGTTGTACTACCTGTTGTACTGCCTGTTGTACTGCCTGTTGTACTGCCTGTGTTGTACTACCTGTTGTACTGCCTGAGTTGTACTACCTGTTGTACTACCTGTTGTACTACCTGTTGTACTGCCTGTCGTACTACCTGTTGTACTACCTGTTGTATTACCTGTTGTACTGCCTGTTGTACTGCCTGTGTTGTACTACCTGTTGTACTGCCTGAGTTGTACTACCTGTTGTACTACCTGTTGTACTGCCTGTTGTACTGCCTGTTGTACTTCCTGTTACCGTGGGTCTGAGCTGACTTTGACCTATTCTCACCAGGAACGTGGCGATGGCTGTCCCGATGATGAAGCCAGCGATGACATCTGACCAGTGGTTACGGTACTCAGCCACACGATTCAGACCGTTGAGGAATGCCAGGCACAGGAGCAGGAGGGACAGAGCTGGCTTGGCCAGGTGAGTGCCTTTAGTCTGCACCGTGTACGTCACATACATCTGCCAGAGAGGAGACAGACCCGGATTAGAACATCTATAACATGTCTATGTCCGCTCATTTTCATTTCAATTAGACAAATGTGAAGGTGTGAATCTTCATCTTTATGACCTCCAAGTATTTCTTTTTTGGAATTCTATTAGCATTGGCAACCTGATCCCCAAACCTGCTCCACATTCTGTGCATGCTGACATTCTTCCCCTGCATGAGAACTAGTTTGCAAAACCAGAGGTTTGAAAGTCTAGTTTCATTTGATCAACTTTTACTTACATTAGGTTGCAGTCAAACTAAACTCAACCCAATTTCAAAAAATGTACTCAAAATATGTCCCTTTCCTGTGTGCTGACTAAGCATTTGTTGGCAGGTTTGATTCTGTTGTGGAAGACTGCACTCTAAACACATTTGAATAAATACACAAAAACACGTGGTGAAAGATGAAATAATTACGATAATAATTAATAAGAAACAAAGTACATTTTCTGTAGGTTGGTTTCACTTTTAACGAATCACATTAGCCAACTGAATGAAGACCCATAGATCACTTACATGGTGACCATGAGTTTGATCAGCTATAGATCTAGGACATTCTTCAGATAACAGCCAGTGAGGCTGACAACATGGTGGACCCAGAAGCGGACGAGCAGAATGAAGTTTGGAGGCTTCACTTCTATTGAAAAGCAAAGGCGGTTCAAGGAGGTACACACAAGGGCTGGTGGGAGGTCCTCACCCTTCATCTGAGGGAGCTGCGATGATGCCTGCGTGTTTGCTTCACATGATAATGAGATTTTAGCTTCATCAACACTCAAACATTTTAGCAGTAATTTTACTGAGGGATCAAAAAAATGTAAGGAATCTGATGTTAAATGGGATCATAGTGTTAAGGCAGGAATGTACAACAAATCCATAATTCCACTAGAATGACCCTAATCCATAATATTTTCTGGATTGGGGTTATTTTTGATTTTGAGGCATCCGAGGTGGCGGAGAGTAACGTGAGGGAAGGGAAATTTGTAGGATGATGATGAAGGATGTGCCTTCCTCTCCATATCTGTCCGTCTTTATGGTACCCCTGTGTGTGTGTGTGTGTGTGTGTGTGTGTGTGTGTGTGTGTGTGTGTGTGTGTGTGTGTGTGTGTGTGTGTGTGTGTGTGGTTGCTCATAGCTCGTGCCGCTTCTGCAAAAGTCAGCGCTGGCTTGGGACACCCCAGGCAAATTAGTCTTGACACACACACACACACACACACACACACACACACACACACACACACACACACACACACACACACACACACACACACACACACAGACTGTGTGTTTCTGTGTTTGCCTTTGGGAAAGGCAAACTAGAATATTCTGTGCATCCCAGTACGAAACTTACATCATGTGACAGCTCATACAAATTGCTGTGACTCACATGGTGAACTCACCTTGTATGCCATACAGGGTCTGACACACACACACACACACACACACACACACACACACACACACACACACACACACACACACACACACACACACACACACACACACACACACACACACACACACACACACACACACACACACACACACACACAGACTGTTCTCTCTCTGGTCCTCATGTTCCAACAGCCTCAGCCAATGGGACCTCAGCCAGGGTTCTGTGTGTCCTTAAGGTGGAGCGTCTTCAAAGCAAATGTCTCATCAGCTGTGTCATGTCAACAAGTTGTTATTTTTCACTGAGTTTTGTTTTCTTTTTGCATTTTCTGAACATTTTATCTTTCTGATGGAACTATTTATATTAGATATGAATAAGATGATGACATTTTTTCATGTCATTTGCATGAATCAGGCTTTTGAGCTGCGACTGGGGGAACGAGAACACAAGGAGCTTCATGAAGCTTTATGAACAGGTCGCTGCGTGTGTCATGAACAGACGCCCAGGAGTCAGCATGGATCTCAAACATAGAGTCTGTTTGTCAGGGTTTACACAACATCTGATGCGTACGGAGATCATGGCCTGACCCCAGATTCAGGTTAAGGTTTCATTTCAATGATAAACGTATCACCATTAATCACTGGAACAATAGTGTCAACTGTGTATTTTACCCCCAACAGGGGGCATTTGAGAATATTATTCCAAACAAACATCATCAACTGTCTGTTGGAAAAAAAATGAGCAAACTGAGGGAGTTAGAGAATGAGACGATGTCCAAGATCCGACCTGCTGACCACACGGACATGGATCATATCGGGGCCCGGTGCTGACCAACTCTTCATCTTTGACACTCTTTCTTGGAGGTCTGCCATTGAGATGGTTCCTGGTTCTTGTTCTGGGAGGCAGCTGTGGTCAGTCCTCAGGTCCACTAGCCACTGGGCATCGGTGTTGTGAGACGCTTCTCTTTCCCAGATGCTCTTCCAGTATTTCTTCATCTCAGGTTTCCACAGGTCTGACCTGTTGCTGTTACATCCTTGCCACTGAGAGTACACCTTGTCTGATTGGGTGAGAACATATTGTTTACTCTACCTCCTTATCGTGTCTTTCAGTCGGTTGGCCGGGGCTGTTAGTCTCTGTTTGACAGTGTTGAATGCTTCATGTATGGACAGCTTCTTGAGTTCCCTGTGTACCCCTTTATTCACCATGTTCCCTTCCTGCAGCTCTGCTAACTGACTGACTCTCAACGTGTCGCCTTTATCTTGGCCCCTAGTCATCTCTTCCATGGAGGGTAACGCTTCTTATGCTCTGTACCGATCTTACACCTCAGCATTTCAGAATACTGAGATTGATTCTGGATCCAATGCTAACTTTTTGTACATGTTCTTCACCCCCCAAATTGGGGGTGGACGCTCTTTCCCTTTGGGGACCACGCATTCCACAGCTGTGGATGGACGTCTCCTCTGCAGAGTCCCCCACCAAACTGTTTCACTCATCTTGACCATGTCTGGCTATCACTCTGGAGACACTCTCTTTTCACCTCATCCTTGCTCCAAAGCAGCCCCTCATATAAGGGTACCCATGACTTAACAGACACCCCACATATAGACTGGTCCACAGGGACAATCCTCCAGTGGAGTTCTCCCTATATTTCCATCAGCTTTAAACTAGCTCTACCTTCCACCCTTGTTTTACATAACCTTTCAGAGGCACCCAACCTGGTTAGTGTTCCACAGGAGTACTTGGATCTGAAGGAGATCACCACCAAGAACAGGTACCGTCTCCAGTGCTTTTATCTTCAGCGTTTGTGTGATTACAAGGTGCCACTTCATTTTCTGAATTGGATTTGAGGAACGCCTATCCTCTGGTGTGCAGTGGGTATGATAATGGGCATTTCTCAAATCCAAAATAAGGAAATGGTTTTTAACACTCCCAGTTGAAATTATCAGGACCTGGCCAATGCCGTTCAGCCTCACAAATGCCACTGCAGCATTCCAGGCTCCTGTTAATGATGTGCTCCAAGATATTACTAATATCCATGTGTTTTTATATCTCAAGGATATTTTCTCCAGGTCCTAGCAGGAACATATTGCCCATGTATGGCAGGTATCAATAAGACTCCTCAAAAACCAATTTAATGTCAGTCTGGTGTAAGTTCCACCTCTCCAAGATAACCTGGATTTCATCATTACCACAGGGGGAACATGATGGACCCTGACAAGTTCAGGGTGGTCACCGCTTGGCCGGCCCTTTCAACTCACAAGGAACTTCAAATGTTCTTGGGATTTGCCAAGTACTACTGGGGCTTTATGAAGAACATCTCAGTGGCCTCTCCACTCACCACCCTCACCTCTCAGAAGACCCCCTTCAAGTGGTCCCCGGCAGCTGAGAAAGCTTATTGAGAGTTTAAATTTTGCTTCAACTCTACTCTTTTTATAATATTCCCAGATCCTTCTGACCAATTTATAATGGAGGTGGATTGTTCAGACATTGGACTGGGGAGAGTCTTGTCCCAGTGGTCAACTAAGAAGCAGAAGGTCCATCCTTGTGTCATCTTCTCCTATAAACTGTCACATGTAGAAATCCAATTATTCCTAGTATGGGTGTACCACAGAAATCTGGAGTACAGGGTATATCCAGTCTACAAAAAGGCTAAAGTCCAGGAAAGCCAGGCAGGCACTGTTTTCAACAGTTTTGGTTTCTGTTTGTCTTATTAACAATGCCTGATGCCCTCCAGAGGCAGTCTAAGGCAGTCCAATCCTACAGAACTCTTCTTGTTTAAAATAATCTGCCTGCATGAGCTCCTGAGCAATGTGGTTTCAAACTGGTTGCCCCGACACTATTTTACTGAGGAAATACGGAAGTGAATTTTTCAGTTCAAAATAATACAGGTATTTGATAGTTCATCCATCCAGCCATGCATCCATCTATTTATTGTAGACACTCACTTATCCACCTTGCGGGACACCTGTCTCATCTCCCTACACTCTGGACAAGACGCCAGCACATCGTGAGGCCACATGAAAGATAAACAGACACACACTGACACCAACAGAGAATTGATTCACCGAAGCTGCGTGTTTCTAAAGGTGAAAGGATGCTGGAGTAACAACCTGGACGTGAAAGCAGGAAACAGAAAGGAATCAAACCTGGAACCTTTCTGCAGTGAGGCATGTGGCACAGCGCTATGCACTGTGTCACCGTGCCACCCACTTGATAATTCATCCATCCATCCATCCATCCATCCATCCATCCATCCATTTTCTGTCACCTCTTTTTCCGCTGTTGTGAGTCGAGGAGCCTATCACAGCTGGCTTAGGGTGTGAGGCAGGGGACACTCCGGGCACGACGCCAGTGCACCACAGAGCCACACAGAGACACAGACAACCACACACACACACACACACACACACACACACACACACACACACACACACACACACACACACACACACACACACACACACACACACACACACACACACACACCTACAAGGAATCTGGAACCGGCCAATTAACCTGAAGTGCATTCTTTTGGAGGTGGGAGGAAGCCGGAGAACCCGGAGAGAACCCACACAGTCACAGGGAGAACATGCTAACTCCACACAGAGCGGGACGCGAACCCAGAACCGCCTTGCTGTGCGGAGACAGCGCTAACCACTGCACCACCGTGACGCCCTCGATAATTCCATAGATGTATAATTTTTCTGGCCTATAACACAGTCTGTATCTTCAGCTCGCCCCTCCCATGTTTGTTCTTTATAGTGAATTGAAGGGTTCTGGGGAAAGAATTCACAAACCACAGCAAACAAGGGTGATTTTCATGAGAAAGCAGCAGAGACTTACAGCCAGGTAGAGGGCAGCGTAGACACTGAGTGCTGCCTCCTTGGATGGGAAAGCCTTGCGGGCGTGTAAGATATCGTCATGGTTTCCTGTGCACGCCTCCTGGTGGCTGATGTAGTGAAGAGCCTCTTCACAGCCCAGTGCTGTGTAGTTTGGCTTGCACACTGTCAGGAAGTGAGGGGCCAGGTTCCCTGTCACTACCTGGCCTGCATTGACAAAGATGTCAACAGTGAAAAGGCCAAAGACGTAAACTCCTGTGAAGAAAAACATGGTAAGAGGGACCACGCCTGGAACATGTGGAGCCAGTATCACAGCTTTTTACTAGAAATGACAGCACTTATTGTTGGAAACAAGGGAACGTATATAAATGATAAGAAATTAGATTTTTAACTTCATAAGTAAAGGAAAGACAAAAATACAGTAAATAAAGTAAATGTAAATCAATTATTTTCTGCCCACGGAAGCAAAATTCCCTGCATGTTTCGTCCCTCTATTTCAAAGCGAGCAAATGTACATAGTTGTCCATTTTGGCTGTCTGGAAGTTGTGAGAAAGATTTAAGTCTAGTGAAATGACTGTTGTGCCTAGTCAAAGTTCCTTTGAATGCAAAAATGTGAAAAATGGGTATCTTTAATTGGGTAAATCTCCTTCCGTAAACTAAATCAATGAAATGTCATCAAGTTTAGATTTTGTGGGTCAGATTTCTTCAAACGGGTGTGGCTTTTCTGATGAAAGGTATATTTAAAGAAATAAAACGGACAATTCTGTGGTCAGTTCAGAGTCACTTTGTGTTAAATGCAAAAATTCAAATTGGAATGTGTGTGTTTGTAATCTGATATGAAGACAAAATTGAAAAATGGAAAATACGTCATTATCCATTGTTTTTAGAAAACAATGAATATTGCAAGAAAACCTTTTTTGCTTGTACATAGTGATTTCCACTGTATTGATCGTTGGGCCGACTTATAGACAGACTAACAAACAGAATTGTACACATTCCGAATTATTAATGGTTGTACACTATTGTACCATTCAATTTTATGATAGCAGAGTTAAAAGGAATTAGTTGTGAATGAACTTTGATCATCTCAAGAGAGATGAATGTTCAGGTATATATTAACCCCTGGCTTGTTCGCGCTTCAAGATGCACGGCTTCACTACATCGCGGATTTTTAGAACGTAGTCACGTGATACCAAACACGCATTCTATTGGCTGACAGCATCCGGATGTGAGTTCCGAGACTCACAGAACGCAGCGCTCTTACATGAAACACAAACGTGTTTTAAACAGTCTATCAGAGTGCTTTAAAGGTAATACAGATAGAAGGTGGTTTAATATCAGTATGGGGGGGGGGGTTCAGAAACGTTTAAATGACCTTAAATAATAAAATAAATAGTTGTCGCTATATTGTGGAATTTCTCTTTTCACGGGTGGTCCTGGAACACATTAACTGTGAGTAACGAGGGATTGCTGTATTTGGATCTCTTGGATGTCAAAACTAATCCGTAGTGGAGCTTTGAACTCCAGCAGTAAAAAAAGATCAACTGACAAACACACAACTAAATACAACTAAAATCAGTGCTGTGGTACAGGAAATAACTATCCTGCTCCGAGTCTACTTGTCTATCTGAAAAGTCATATCAAAACTAAAGCAGATCATTCCTCCATACAACATATTTGAGCAAGTTAATAGAAGTGTATTCATTAATGTGGTAAAGAAATGATTAAAACCAAAATGCAAATCTGTGCAGAAAATCCCAGTCAGAATATAATTTGCAATATGCTAAGGCAGCAAATGTGATATAGGAGTACACATTCATTAGAGTAAAAGACCATTTCTATCCATGCAGCTCAAAGAGCCTTGAAGAACCTCTGATTTATCATTGTACAAACTGTACAACAATAATAAGAGGACAGATAGATAGATAGATAGATAGATAGATAGATAGTTAGATAGATAGATAGATAGATAGATAGATAGATAGATAGATAGATAGATAGATAGATAGATAGATAGATAGATAGATAGATAGTTAGATAGATAGATAGATAGATAGATAGATAGATAGATAGATAGATAGATAGATAGATAGATAGATAGATAGATAGATAGATAGATGGCTGACATCCCATCTCCTCCCCTCCATTCAACGGCGTGCTGACCTCGCCACCTCCCCCCGGCTCCTCCTGACTCTCTCAAGAGGAGCGGGGGGGGGGGTGGCGAGGGTAGACCTAATGGTGGCGAGGGAGGTGGCGGGAGGTGGCGAGGGGACCTAACGGGGCACGAAGGAGGACCTCAGCCTCTCTGTGGAGGCGCTGTGTGACAGCAGTCTGTCGCTGAAGGTGCTCCTCTGCTGGGAGAAGGTGGTATGCAAGGGGGGGCTGGTGTTGTTCATGATGGCCTTAACTTTAGACATGGTCCTGCTCTCCAGAAGCGTCTCCACAGAGTCCAGGCTCAGCCTGACCACTGAGCCCGCTCTGCGGATGGAGCTCATGCGTCCACAGGTGCAGGGTGCTATGGACCCTCTCCAGTTCGCCTATCAGGCCAAGGTTGGGGTTGACGACGCTGTCTTGTACCTCCTCCACCATGTGCTCTCCTACCTGGACACCGGGGGCTGTGCCGTCAGGGTGCTCTTCTTTGACTTTTCGAGCGCCTTCAACACCATCCAGCCCTGGCTCCTACAGGACAAACTGACCTCCATGGCTGTGGACCCCTACCTCATGAGCTGGATCACGGACTACCTAACAGACAGACCCCAGTACATCTATATTGGGGACTGTTTTTCTTCTATGGTGACCAGCAGCACGGGGGCGCCACAGGGGACCGTTCTATCCCCCATTCTCTTCACCCTCTACACATCAGACTTCAAGCACAACTCGGATACATGCCACATAGAGAAGTACTCCAATGACACTGTGATTGTGGCATGTATCCAGGAGGGTGATGAGGGGGGTACAGGGCATTGGTGGCTGTATGAGGGGGGTACAGGGCATTGGTGGCTGACTTTGTGGAGTGGTGCCAACAGAACCAGCTCCAGCTCAACGTCTCCAAGACCAAGGAGATGGTGCTGGATTTCCGGCGGGCACCTCCCTCTCCACAGCCAGTGATCATGGAGGGCAGTGAGGTGGAGGTGGTAGAAAACTATAAGTACCTGGGACTGGAGCTAGACAGCAGACTGGACTGGTCACTCAACTGGGACTGTGTGTACAAGAAGGGGCAGAGCAGCATGTACTTCCTGAGGAGGCTGGCCTCCTTCAACATCTGTCCTAAGCTCCTTCTCATGTTCTATCAGTCCGTAGTCTCCAGTGTGCTGTCATACGCCATTGTGTGTTGGGGTGGGGGGGCCAGGAAAAGAGATATGGACCGTCTGAACAGACTCATCCGCAGAGCGGGCTCAGTGGTCGGGGTGAGCCTGGACTCTGTGGAGAAGCTTGTGGGGAGCAGGACCATGGTTAGAGTGGAGAGTTAGCCCCGCCCTGCTGTAACCTGGGCATATCCCCACATTGGGTTGTCATAACCTCATGTTCCTAGGATGCATGTTTTTGTTTTTGTTTTTGGGGGGGGAGTCCTTTCAGACATGGACAGAACATGCAAACTCCACAAAGAAAGGCCATATTGGCAATGTTGGGATTTGAACCCATGACCTTACTTGAGTCAGCACAGTCACTATTGCTTGCTTGTCAGTCTTGATGCTCGTGAATGTCCCCATACACATGGATACATTGAGTTACCTCTACTCAGAACTTTTCAGAGATATGGATAAAAGAAGGACGAAACGCTGCAGAGGACGTGTCAGGAAAGCCACATGGATCCAACATGACAGCTAGCTGTTCACATAGTCTCATATTTGCTGAGAGAGGACCGAATTGGCTGTGTCCCACAAATCCAAAGCCATCTTTTCCCCCTATTTTGCCACCACCACCACCAACCCCCCCCCATGTTATCAGTCAGCAGATGATAACACAAATTTCTCCCGAGGACACCAGGCCTAGAGGCGTCCTCTCCCTTCCCTTACACTGTTGTTGACTCTTGGGCAGTGTCAAGGACTGAGGACTTCCAACAGAACACACCTACATGACACTTCAGACTGCACACGTGTCTGCTCTCTGCTTCACCCATCATGTAACTCGTGTTATGTCTGAGCAAATATTTGTGGCAACAACTGCCTTTTTTTAGCCAGTCTTCATTACGTTTTCTGTTGGGAGCATGATCAGAAGCTGTTTTTTCTCACCCCTTTCCTCCCCCATCGACACCCACTGCCCTTTAAGTGGCAGTGTACCATAGAGGTAATGTGAGGATGCATCTCTCTTAGCAAGGTAGAGTTCCTTCTCTGTGTTTTGTTGTTCACTGGCAAAATGTATCTTTCTTGCCTTTTCATTAAAACCCTCCCTCTTGAGTCCAATTTGCATTTTTCTTTTCTCCTTGGAGAGTTCAGTTCTTATCTACCTGCACATGTGAGGCTTGTCATTTGGCAACCAAGCTCAGGAAATTGTTGTTGGCCCACGGCTTAGAATCAAACCCTTTCCATCTCTGTGGGATGATATCTGCAGGAGCCTCAGTTATACCATCCACCATCGTTTGGTTGATAATATCAACATTAGTATTTTCAGGTGTTGCTGGGTCTTCTAGCAGGTCATCAAGCCATTCGCTGTTTGAGTCTTTATGTCAACAGAGTCTTTGAGAAGGCATTCCTTTGGAACATGATAACATTCCACTGATTCTGATTTCACTGACATCTAGTACAACTATTCAGTGGTCTAATTTAAATGGAACATTAACATTCAGGTGTGATCTGCAATTGCTTGTTTCTCCTTTAACATACAATCTGCCCATGAAGTGGTCTAGGTGCTGTTCATTACCCTCAGGGGACTTGTGGGTAAACCTATGTGCACCACTTCTGGTGTCAAACATGGGATTCAGGATATATAGACATGGTTCTCAGCCACCTTTAGTAGCTGGTGACAACTTGTGGGTTGTCATTGCTGTTCCTCCCAATACATGTGGGCTATCAGATATTATACAGGTAATAGCATTGAAGTCTCAAAACATAATGATCTTATAAGAATAATGGGACTTGTTGTGGTCTGACACCAGTCTGCACAGATTATTACAAAATGCTTCTCTGGTTGAGCTCAGATATTCCTCAGTTGGTGAATAATCCACCACTCCAGCAGCAGATATTCTGGCCTCTAGGCGGTGTTCCACATCAACCAGTTTCACATGTGGAGTGACCACAATAGCACCACTGGCTTTGCCCCCGCCCTTCAATTCCGTTGTACAATATGCCGTCCCGCCCTTCAGGATGGAATCGTGTGAAGATAAAAAAAATTGTGTTGCTGCAGGTGGTCACAGCTGCTGGAACTGGGCGAGTGACCTCTGGGTAGCTAACAATAATATTATTCGACTGTACCAACAATAATATGACTTATTTTGCCAATAAGGATATGAGTTTGAACAAGTCTTTCAATTGCAGTTTATTTATTTATTTATTTATTTATTTATTTATTTATTTTTTGTTGTTCTGGTTTGGATAGCTTTGAACAACTACTTTGGTGATCTTTGATAATTACACTGAAAATATCCCATTGCCGTATGCCATTGGGTGGAGTAGAACCTAACAGTGTCTATAGACATATCGTCTGTGTTTGACAGGTTCATCTTAAATGATATGACCTGATGGGCATCCAAATTGTTTTAGACATTTTCTTTTAAAAAAGAAAGGACCATTCCACTCTAGAATATTTTTATTGAGTCTAGAGACACTACCAAGTATTCATTATCACTAGCATATTTTATGTTCAGAATAGATATGAATGGTTCAGCCTTGAGACCTGTTTTTAACCCTTAATTGGTCTATATGTGGGTTAGGAACGACCAGCGTTAGAATCAATGTGTTTTTATGCCTCTTGTGTCATTTCAGTTAAGACGAATCATTTGTGTGGGGGCCATAAGAGGGATGCAGATTGTACTTTGTAAATACATTTTGCTGCAGTGTGTCTAGATATCCAGTGAATGTAAAAGGTTGTTACAGATTTGGTCATGTCTTGTAATCAATAATCTAGAATCAGCCTGAGACTCACCCAGGAAGCGGAAGACTCTGCGCACCAGCGGGTTGAGGTAGCAACATTCCCCAGCAGCCACTGTCTTCTCTAATCGGTCAAACTCCTTGGACATGTACTGGAGTAGGAACAGCACAGTCTCTATTACTGTGATCTGATAGACAAAGAGATAAAGAAAGAAACCACAGGTCAGAGGAACTCATAGATAGACCACACTGTACAAGAAAAAAAGGAAACGAGGAGGCCAGTGCACTGTGAAAGTAACATTAGATGGTAGTGAATGTTGTACTTTTTACCAATGATGCAGTTTAGAAAATTGAAAATGCAAAATGTAATTTAAAAGTATATATTATACATATATGTCAGTAAAGGCAGGTTACAGTTCAGTTTGCTGTGTTTTGTAATTGTTTAAACAAATATTCATTACTTCACCTATGCATGATAAATTTATAACTCTGAGGCCCCAGCAGAGGAATGCATTGGACAGCTCTACGACATTATGTAATGTAATGTTAAACTTCAGGTCACTGAATTCATTTCCATGACAAATTCTGCACTTGGATAACTTGTGAATTGAAGATTGTCCATTTCTTGTTATATTGCATGTCATTTTTGTAAGCAAAATGTGTGAGGGTATGAGCGCAGCACTGTGCACAGGCAGCTGAATCACAAAATCAGGAGAGACACACCTGAAAGCATTGTTCCTTGAATTGCTAACATGTAGGCATCCGTGGTTTGGAACCACCTGTGATGCAAACAGAACGCAGCAACACACTGACTATAGGTAAGGTTTGCTGTTGGATGTGGGATTACTATAAATGACTACATTGGTGTTAAGTTTTGTGGCACATAAAGAGTGAGGACTGCACGAGTACTTTAATTTTGAGAAATAATTCATCACTCTTTAAGCATGCCCAATGGTGTGCAACAGGTAATGCAACGATCATTATGACCCTAAGACTTTGGCTTATTTCAGAGAACTGATACAAATGATGGCCAACTGCTTGTTTGTGGCATTTGTGACACTCTCCAGTGTATTACTGTGTACTACTGTGAATATTTGTGTCTGTAACCAACTTTTCTTAAATATGGACGTGAAACTGATAAAATTGATTAACAACAATAAAAGACAACTTTTCATTGAGTTTTATCCTAAAAATACCAAGACAGAGGAAATGATGGATGTCTAGGACAGCAGCAGACCAGTAACACCTGACAACACTAAATTACAGCTGGCGAGAATCAAAGGTATCCTTCAAGGGATTGCATCAGGTGTGAGCAGCATTACATTACAAACTACCACCAAGAACAGATGCCAGAGGTTGAAGCCTGCATTTGTAACTTAAGGACATAGTTATAACCTAGACCTGAACGTGGACTCAACCACATTATACTCAAAGAAATTAAATGATCCAATGATCACCATACTTGCAGAGAAACTTGAACTCGACTGGGCTGTCAGTCTGAAGCTGGAAAATTGACACAGAGACCATATTTTGTCTCCACTAGAGATTCAGCACCAGAAGAGCTGTATGAGCCACTCAGAAGAACACAAGAGTGTAGTGGAAGGGCAACAGGGTCTCGTAGTTTTGAAGACCTCTCCCAAAATGAGCCCCTGGAATTGAGAAAGTTTAACACACGAAATACACTGTTCCAAGTGCATGGGATTCAATACTCATGATGTAGATAGCAATGCTTCTACTCTTTGTGAACAAGCCTGAGTACCGTCAGCTACTGAATCAGTGGCTGGTGTTCCCCAGAACTGCTCTGAACTTGGACATGGTCCTCCTCTCCAGAACTGTCTCCAGAGTCCAAACTCTGACCAACCACAGAATCAGCTCTGCTGATGAGTCTGTTCAGGTATTCCATGTCCCTTTTCCTGACACCAGCACCCCAACACACAGTAGAGTAGGACAGCACACTAGACACAAAGCACTGGTAGACCATCTGGATAGGCTCAGATCAGATGTTGAAGACCAGCCTCCTTATTCTCCCTTATGCTACTTTGCCCCTTCTCGTACAAACAGTCCAAGTTGTTAGACCAGTCCTGGCTGCTGTCTGGCTGCAACCCAAGGTACTTGCACTGGCTGTGAAGGAGGGGGCCCACTGGAAGTTGAGCACCATCTCCTCATCCTTGGAGATGTTCAGCTGGAGCTCCTTCTGTTGACACCACTCCACAGAACCTGTCACCACTCTCCTGTACTCCCCTCCTCACCCTCCCTGATACATGTTCCAATCAAATGAGAATCAAATGTCTTGAATGGGCAGCCTTATCACCACAGGGGTGGGTGGAGGGTGACGTGACTGAAGTCACCTGAGATGATCAGAGCCTCTGGATGCCAGGTCCAGAGAGCAGAGGTGATGGTGCAGCTGGGCTCACGTGCTGTTCCAGGGTTTGGTGTAATCAAGACAATGAGGACAACGACATGTGAAAACTCACACGCCAAGTAGTGTTGCCTAATGCTAACAGCTTTTAGCTCCAGATCCTAATTACAAACCGTCATTTTCACAGTCGCATGTTCTGGATGACACCATCTGGTGTTGGTATAAATATTTTTTCCACCTCCTCTCTTCTTGCTGGCAGTGTTCATGTCTCAGTCTGCTCATGTTCAGTCGCTTGATAACACCATCTCACATAGCCCGTTAGCCATGTCTCAGAGAAGAAGCTGGTCTCCCTGTATCGATGCTCAGTCCTGTACGGCGCCGTCAGTCCATCCGGCTTCACGCTCCCAGCAGGGACGGAAGGATGGAATCTGATTCTAGTGGCTGTAGCCCTGATGAAGAGGGTAGGAGATCAACAATCTCCCCAATTCTCCTCTGATCTTCACGGACATAAAGTTATACATACATAAATACATAAAGTTATACACTATCAATCAATCAATCAAGTTTTATTTATATAGCGCTTAACCATGGCAGCAGACATTTCAAAGCGCTTTAACAGACAGAGAAACTCAACTGAACCATCCAGAGCATCAGAGACAGTGGCGGGGAAAAACTCCCTCGATGAGGAAGAAACTCCGGGCAGGACCCAGACTCTTTTGGGGGCCATCCACCTCGACCGGTTGGGTGGAAAAGAAATCAAAGGAAGATAAGAACTACTCTACATCATCTCCTCCCAGGTGTCCACCAATCCAGTACTGGTGGGTTGCAGTAGTGAACTGGGGTGGAGGCTGTCCATAGTAACTAAATTAAATGCAAAAAAGCAAAACAAGTAAGTCACTCAAAGATGAGGAAACCCGCGGCATGTTCACTCATGTGCAGGAAGAATGACGCCCCACCGCTGGGTTACCTCTTTTCTTGTGTATGTGAATACACAAGAAAAGCCTTGATAGCCTTTTGCTTGATAGCCTTTTGCTATCAAGCCCCTCTATTGTGGAACCACCTCCCTACCTCAGTTCGGGGGGCAGACACCCTCTCACTATTTAAGACTAGACTTAAAACTTTTCTTTTTCATAAATTTTACAATTAAGGCAACTTAGGTTACTACGTTTATTTTCATATAGACCTACACTGCTGGAGACTCAACATCCAGACTCACTGAGCTCCTCTCTCCTCCCCCTTCTCTCCAACCATCTCTGTTACTCCTCCTCCTCTCTGACCTCACTCTCCAAGTCTCCAATCACACCGTACTAACTCAACTTCTTCCCTGGAGTCTCTGTGCTCTATGTTCTCCCAGGTTTTTCTCAGGTTCACCCCTCATCCGCCCATCTGCTATGGACCTGCTCTTCCCATCCCACCAGTACCACCCCTAACCTAATTATCGGCTGGGGTCCGGCTTCCTTTTTCCTCCGCGCCGCCATACTGTTCCACCCCTCATCCACCCATCCGCTGTGGACCATCTGCTGTGGACCTGCACCTCCCATCCACCAGTATCACCACTCACCTAACCATCGACTGGGGTCCTGCTGCCTCTCTTCCTTGGTGTCATCTTACTGCTCCACCCCTCATCCTCCCAGCCGCCGTGGCCCTTCCTCTGTGGACCTGCACCTCCAAGCCCACCAGTATCACCCCCATCTCTCCATGTGCTGTGCACCTTATCCTCCAAGCCCACCAGTACCACCCCTCAACTATCCATCGGCTGGGGTCCTGCTTCCTTTCTTCCTCCTTCCTCCATACAGTCATCCAATCAGCTGTAATTGTGCCTTGACTTTATCAACCTTAACCATATTGATACTGTCTCTCTCTGGCCTGTCTCACTCTCTCTCTGTCTCTCTCTCTCTGTCTCTCTCTCTCTGTCTCTCTCTCTCTCTCTCTCTCTGATGCTGTTCTTATCTTCCTTTGATTTATTTTCCACCCAACCGGTCGAGGCGGATGGCCGCCCAAAAGAGTCTGGGTCCTGTCCGGAGTTTCTTCCTCATCGAGGGAGTTTTTCCCCGCCACTGTCGCTTATGCTCTGGAGGGTTCAGTTGGGTTTCTCTGTCTGTTAAAGCGCTTTGAAATGTCTGCTGCCATGATTAAGAGCTATATAAATAAAACTTGACTGAAACTTGATTGACACACTGATGAATACAGGCCAAAGCTTCCTTATTCTCCTTCTCCTTTGGGCTTTTCCCTTCAGGGTCTCCACAGCCAATCAGTGTCCTCCATCTAACCCTGTCTTCTCATCCTCTCCTCTCACACCAACTACCTTCATGTCCTCTTTCACTACATCCATAAACCTCCTCTTTGGTCTTCCTCTAGGCCTCCTGCCTGGCAGTTCAGAACTCAGCATCCTTCTACCAATATATTCACTATCTCTCCTCTGGACATGTCCAAACCATCTCAGTCTGGCCTCTCTGACTTTATCTCCAGAACCTCTAACATGTGCTGTCCCTCTGATGTACTCATTCCTGATCCTATCCATCCTGGTCACTCCCAGAGAGAACCTCAGCATCTTCATCTCTGCTACCTCCAGCTCTGTCTCCTGTCTTTTCCTCAGTGACACTGTCTCTAGACCAAACAACATCGCTAGATGATAGATGGATGGATGGATGGATGGATGGATGGATGGATGGATGGACGGACGGACGGATGGATGGACAGACAGATCGATAATGAAATCATGTATCGAATTAGTTATTTTAATTCCATTGAAATCATTATTTGTTATTATGACATCTTCGTGGTTGTTTAATTATTGTTTTGCCAAGAATGTAACAAAGTTTAGTAAAAATATTTTATAAATTATGTTGTCAATGAGTTTGGTACCTCTGGTGTCCATTTCAAACCTCAACCATTTTCACGTTATCAATACAAACAGAACACCTGATCATCACATTGGGGGGGTCTGACATTACAGGATAATAATTTCTGTAAATCTGCTCGCAGAAATAAATGATTTGTCTGCCTTTCTTGTTTAGGTCGTGATCCTGTGTTGAAAGCAGACCAGTCTGGAGGTCCAGATGTGATGAATGAAGTGTGTACTCACCAGCAGGGTGGGCAGCCCAGCCACCAGCGTGTACAGCAGGACAGGGGGGACGGTGCTGCTGTCCTCCGGTCCCAGAAAGGGTTTGGTGTAGGTGGTGTCGTAGCAGAAGAAGCCCTGCACGTGCACGCTGAAGGTGTCAGTGCATTCAAAGTAGTAGGCCAGCATGACGGTCCCGGCCATGATCACCAGCTGGATGTAGAGCATGATGGAGAGCGAAGATGTCTATTAATAACCAGCGTCTCCTTCACCCCCCCTTACTGTCTCCTCCTCGCTGACATCACGGCTCGGCTCCACTCGATGAGGAGGTGGGGGCTCCTCTGGTCTGTCGCTGGTCTGATGGCTGAATACATGTGATACCCAGAGAGAGAGAGGAAGAAGAGGAAGGAGGAAGAGAGGGAGGGAGGGAGGAGCAGAGCGTGTATAAGAATGTGTGACCACCCCCACCCCCCCACCGCTCCTCCAGATCAGTGTGTGTGTGAGGATGAGAGTGGCATATAATAGGAGGAGAAGGTGTGTGTGTGTGTGTGTGTGTGTGTGTGTGTGTGTGTGTGTGTGTGTGTGAGTGTGTGTGTGTGTGTGCGTGTGTGTGTGTGTGTGTGTGTGTGTGTGTGTGTGTGTGTGTGTGTGTGTGTGTGTGTGTGTGCGTGTCTGTGTGTCTGTGTGTGTGTGTGAACTGAAGGCAGACAAATTTTGATGTTATATAAGTCTTACACTCGTTGCTCCTCAGGGGTGTGACCATCTAGTTCATCATGTATGTTCTACAGTCAGTAGTATGCAGGATATTTTTTATTTTTCTTTACTGAAACACGTCTTCTGGTTCATCAGGAGGTCACTGTATGTTAAATGTATGAAAAGGAGGTTTTTATGTCGTTTTGTGCTGTTATTAAAGTTATCAACCCTTCTGTAAGGGTGTCTCCATGTACCATTTCCTCTTTATTCTCTTCAAGATAACAAATGTGGAGTACTGTAATATTGGAACAATACTATAATACTGTAATAATACTGTAATACTGTAATGATACTGTAATACTGTACACCAGTGGGGGGTAGGTCACACCAGTGGGGGGTAGATCACACCAGTGGAGGGTAGATCACACCAGTGGGGGGTAGATCACACCACTGGAGGGTAGATCACACCAGTGGAGGGTAGATCACACCAGTGGAGGGTAGATCACACCAGTGGAGGGTAGATCACACCAGTGGAGGGTAGATCACACCAGTGGAGGGTAGATCACACCAGTGGAGGGTAGATCACACCAGTGGAGGGTAGATCACACCAGTGGAGGGTAGATCACACACCTCAGGGTGGGACTCAGCCTCCATCTGCACCTGAAGGACAAGGCCAGGTGTCTGAAGATAACAGTACACATGGTACATGTACTGTTACTTATATATACATGGTACGTGTACTGTTACTTATATATACATGGCACGTGTACTGTTACGTGTATATATACATGGTACGTGTACTGTTACGTATATATACATGGTACGTGTACTGTTACGTATATATACATGGTACGTGTACTGTTACGTATATATACATGGTACGTGTACTGTTACGTATATATACATGGTACGTGTACTGTTACGTATATATACATGGTACGTGTACTGTTACGTATACATACATGGTATGTGTACTGTTACGTATATATACATGGTACATGTACTGTTACGTATATATACATGCTACACGTACTGTTACGTATATATACACGGTACGTGTACTGACCAGGAAGACAGACTGTTAGAGAGCGTTAAAGGAGACATCTACAAACTGGAGTGCCCATCCCCCAACAGAGGGGGGTGTGCCCTCAGCCCCCCTCCACTAACAGGGCAGATTAGCTTTCCATCCTCAGGAAGGTCAAATCTATTTGTCAAATATCTCTGAGAGGTGGGGACCAACCCCCTACAGGTGGAACCCATGTGACCTGGAAACGAACCCACAATGCATTTCTGTTCATGGAGACGTTCACCAACAGGGAGACTGAAGACAGTTCAGGTCAGGTTAGCGTTAGAGCAGTAATGTAGACGATAGACTACCTGTGAGGAAACTCTGTCACCACCTGCTTTTATATAATGGTTTTTGAGTATTGATGGGCGGCACGGTGGCGCAGTGGTTAGCGCTGTCGCCTCACAACACGGTGGGTCTGGGTTCGAGTCCCGCTCTGTGTGGAGTTCTCATGCTCTCCCCGTGTCTGCGTGGGTTCTCTCTGGGTTCTCCGGCCTTCTCCCAGGAAGCCGTAGGAGTGAGTGTGTGTGCGTGGTTGTATGTCTTTGTATGTGGCTCCGCGGTGCACGCTGAACGTTTTGCTGTTATACATTAACTATTCGTTGAGTTCACTCAGAAACTTGGAATAAAATTAAATCAGAGGAATTTATTTGTCGGACCTGTGATTATAAAGAAGCACATCAGTGCCTCATTCACGTCACTGTGGTGGAATGAGAGGAAACGTTACATTATTATACTACAGTATTTTACTTCATTTATATGCAATTTTATTTATAATGAAGTAGTTTAGACCAATGTAAAATTATTGGTTTTATCATCTTGAAAAGTGTCTTTTTATCATTCTTTCACAAATAGGGCATAATGCAATACATGGTAAATATCAAAAACTTTTGTTGTAATTTAGATTGTTTAATATACTATATTAAAAAAAAGTATTTGTAAGCTTAAAATATGTTTCATATGCCTTCATAAATAAAGTACAGTACAAATCTGGGAATGTGTATTTTCAGTTTAGCCTGAAGACAGGTTACTTTGACATTAAAGACGTAGGGGGAGGTTGTCCTGTACTCTAGTACCACTATCATCACCTGCCTTGTGTTTCAGCCATCATCACTAGCATCACTAGCACTAGCCTTTTCTTTATTAGCCATGATAAACAGTAAAGTATTCAGGGGGGTGGGGGGGGGGAGCAAAGCCTGATGTGCTGAGATGCTCACAGACACATGAACAAGAACAAAGTGGGGGAGATCAGGGTTGGAGATGCACGCATGGGATTTGTATACGTATGTGTGGATATACGGTACATTTACACATAGTATATGTAGTAGTACACATATACACATAGTTTATGTACTGTATGTTTGATTCCTTTCGGTGTAGACTTTAACCTCCTGTGTACGGTCAAAGTCAAAAAAGTCTCAAGTGAAGGGTTGGATGGAGCCGCCCTCAGATGAAGCACAACACCAGCCACACACAGACCACAGGGATAATACGATCACAAGTTCTCAAAATCTTTGTGTCCTACAGGAAGTGACTACTGCACTATCACACTGTACTACTACAACTACCATATAGTACACAAAGAAGTTACCATGGGTATCCACACTCAGGTTTCATCTCAATCAAAAGGAGATTGTGATCCCAACTCCAGACCTCTGTCTGTCATGGACTGAAGACAGGTTCCAGGTAGATGTCTGTGTAGGTTCTCAGTCATCCAGGTCATGGCTATCCAGAAGCTGCTGAGTCCATCCAGCGGATGTTAAGAAAGTTCTTGAAGACGTTTCGTCTCTTGGATGAGAGACGAAACGTGTTCCAGGTATAAAACCCGCCACTGGGGGGCGCTCTTACACAAAATGAATGCCATGTCACAGCTAATCTGGTAAATAGGAACAGTGAACCTTGTTACACCTGCAGGGAACTGAGGTGAGACTCACTGGGTGATGGTTTGTACTGCCTGTATATCCTGGACCTGTGTCTGACTGTTTTCTCCTTCTGACAGGCTTTATTTATCTCATGGGGGGAGGGAAACATCTTAGGGTAGAAGCCTTTGGTTTCAGACGCTCCACCTTCCTCATAACATCCAGTGGGGTAATAGTGGTATCAGACAGGATGGTCTGACACCACACCACTGATGAAGTTATGTAGGGGTCACCCGGATCTGACCTTTGTTCCCTGGTATATCTGGGTTGAGGATGATTGATCTGATATTGGTTTCGGATCGAACAGAGGCCCAAACATATTTAGTGTTTATCAATCTCAAGCTATTTGTTGCTCAGATGATTTCTTGGTTTTGCATGTGGTCCAGTTGGTTTCTTGCTTTGACCTCCTCTTGTTCCCTGATTCTGTTTCCAAAAACCTTCTCCATGTTAGGTACTTGAATTTTACTTTCTTCCAGGTGTCCTCCTGCACAGGTGTTCTCCTCCACAGATGTTCTCCTGCACAGGTGTTCTCCTCCACAGGTGTTCTCCTCCACAGGTGTTCTCCTCCACAGGTGTTCTCCTCCACAGGTGTTCTCCTCCACAGGTGTTCTCCTCCACAGGTGTTCTCCTCCACAGGTGTTCCCCTCCACAGGTGTTCTCCTCCACAGGTGTTCTCCTCCACAGGTGTTCTCCTCCACAGGTGTTCTCCTCCACAGGTGTTTTCCTCCATAGGTGTTCTCCTCCACATGTGTTCTCCTCCACAGGTCTTCTCCTCCACAGGTGTTCTCCTCCACAAATGTTCCCCTCCACAGGTGTTCTCCTCCACAGGTGTTCTCCTCCACAGGTGTTCTCCTCCACAGGTGTTCCCCTCCACAGGTGTTCTCCTCCAGCCACATTGTTTCTCCTGGTCATCATACCGTTGCCCCTTCATGGGTAAGTAAAGCTCTCTGGCTTCCAACAGTTTCCTGTCAGCCATTCCCGACATTCTTCTGTCCCCTCATCTTTGAAAAGTCGTCCCCAGTAAACGTCCAGCATTTTTTAATGTTGTCATAATTTTCTTTAAAGTAGTTGTAACTCAGCTTCTGCTTTCCTGGTAGGGTAATGTACGTACAGTAGCTACTATAGGAGAGCAGCAGCACCTTCACCTGATGGTTATTTCATTTATTAGGCTCTCATCACTGACAAACATCAGGTTTGACACATAATCTGTAATCTGCTCTCCTCTGTATCTGATTGGTTGAACCAGATACCGATTCTCTCGCTGCTTCCTGCCTGGAAGGGATGAGCTTTAAAACAGCGACTGTCACTGTAACCTCTGGTGTCCTTGATGGTGGGGGCTGTTGGCGTGTTTCTCCAAGATGGAAGCAGAGAAGAATAGATGTTTGTGTATTTTAACTTCCTGCTACACCCGGTGGTGCAGTGGGTGGCGCTGTCGCCGCACAGCAAGGAGGTTCTGGGTTCCAGTCCCACTCTGTGTGGAGTTTGCATGTCCCCCCGTGTCTGTGTGGGTTCTCTGGCTCCCTGTGACTCCCCCACAGTGGGTGAAGTGGTAAGAACATGAATGAATGGATGAACTTACAGTATCATCTATGTGATACTGCCAAGTGTCCAGTAGGTGGTGCTATGTACACGGATTGATCCTGGTTTTCTGGCTGACTGCTCCTGTCTCTGTTCACCTGTCAGACTGACATGGTCAGCAACACTTTTAACCACAAAGTGTCAAGTATGATGTTATTTTCATGTTTCAATGTCATGATTATACTTTCAGTTTTAAATAAATGTAGTTCCTACTAGAGGCACGTTTATAGTGTAAACATGTAAAGTTCTTCAAAATAAAAGCACGGATTCACCCGTTCCAAACATTTACAGTCGTGTTCATGAGTTGATGTCTTGGCTATTTGTCAGAGATCATGAATGATAACACAAAAAATGTTTCTTCCTTCATAGTTAGTGCTGGGGGGAAGCTATTTATTATCAAACCACTATAATTACTATTTTTAAACGTCTTCACACCGAGTCTTTAGTTCATGTGTATATTAATATACGTAATATAGTTCCAAGATGTCAAAAACTATCCGACCAATAAAACAAAATGCCTTTAGCTCTCACCTGTGGTTATACATTTACCTCCAGAAGGGGGTTTCTAAATGGCTGCAGTTCATTTAATAAACATCTTTTTCATTCTTCCAATGAGGATGTCCAGGGAATGATGCTTTTCTTCTTACAATCTGGTTTTTTAATGTATTAAGCAGCACAGAACGTAATTTTCTTAACATTTTATCTTTATCTTAATTATTTGAAAAAGCTATTTTATATTTTTATTGATGGAGGGGGGTATGGGAGGGA
This sequence comes from Antennarius striatus, assembly GCF_040054535.1. Lineage (NCBI taxonomy): Eukaryota > Metazoa > Chordata > Actinopteri > Lophiiformes > Antennariidae > Antennarius > Antennarius striatus. The sequence continues at coordinate 18,364,542 of NC_090795.1, forward strand.
GACCTGTTTCAAAATGTAGGAGTATACAATATTTATACAGTTCTCCAATTTGACTCTTTATGTAAGTAACTCGATACTGGTGAGGCTGGTGATTGTGGACCTGATCCAGATTCATATTATCTATCTATCAAAAATAATGACCATTACAAAAGGCTATGAATAGCTGTAAAAGTGGTAAAGGTTTAATGATGAGGCTTGAAAGAATAATTTACAGATAATGTCAAATGGATAACATTAAATGTTTCTACCTTCATCTGGATTAACTGTTTTCACTGTTATCTCGTGTCCAATCCGTTTCATCATGAGCCTGACTACTTCCTGGTTGTTTTTCATTACAAGTTTGTACTCTATGCTATATGAGGTATTTCTAACTTTGAAATTAATGTTCATGTTGGTATTTATGACATCTCCATTCATATGTTCAGCAGTGTCTCATTTACTTATGTTCTTTTTAGTAAGGGCTGCTAGTGGTAGATAAACCAGCTGAGCTACATTTATTAAATATACCTTTAATATCTTTTGACTTGTAATTTAAAATGTAGTTAAAGATGAATTAATTCAATCACATTACTGGAGAGTGGGAGCTGAACTTGATGATGGTTTGTAAGAATGAATAATGCCACATATCAGAACGGGACGAATCACCAGGCTATGGTGAAATCCCCATACTTGTATGAAATAAATGTATTACCAATGAATGCTTTGTCTGGAGTCCTGGCTTTAGTCATTGAGGAGGTGAGAATTTAAAAGACATCAGCTGAATGTCTCAAGGAGCCATAATCAAACTAAACGCTCTGAGTCTTTGCTGCAGAGGATGAAGTCATGATGTCCATCTCCTCTAACAGTAGTGTTCTCTCTCAGTCACAACTAACTGAACCTGCCTGGATTTGTTCTGTTTTACCCACTGATTTGTTCGGTTCATTCCGTGTTGACATGTAATCCTTCATTTCCTCAGAGTTCCTTTCCAAACGCGTCCCTCCACAGTTTACATTCTGTGTTTAATCAGTCATTTATGGAATCCTGTCTCTGTTTGTTCTGAACTCCCCAGGATGACCCATTGATCACAACTCGAGTGAGTGGAACCCTAAACGTAGTAAACATAATGTGATTTTCTGCTCATCGTGTTACATAATGACAAGAACAGGATGTGACACTTCTATGATAAAACATTCTACTCACACTGTATTCCTCCTTGAGAGGCTTCCTCTGCAGTCAGTTTGGTTACTGACCTATATTTCTGATTGGGGGGGGGGGGGGGGCTGGCATCGAGCCATGAAAGCAGTGTGTGTGTGTGTGCGTGTGTGTGTGTGTGTGTGTGTGTGTGTGTGTGTGTGTGTGTGTGTGTGTGTGTGTGTGTGTGTGTGTGTGTGTGTGTGTGTGTGTGTGTGTGTGTGTGTGTGTGTGTGTGTGTCACACGTATGCAACACATCAGCTGGAGGACACTCCTGCATATTAGTGATAAAACAATTCATTTAAGATCCGCTGCTCAAGTGGATGAGGGGCCTGATGAACGGATGAACACACCTGTCCTCTGTGCTGAAAGAACTACATTCAGGGCGAGCCCCATTTGAGCAGTTTATGTGTGTGTGTGTGTGGGGGGGGGGGGTTGCCTTGTCCATAATGCCATCTCCTGCCCCCCCAGCACAGATCTCAGTCCCTTCAGTTCATAAATCTCTTCTTCATGATTTATTTTTACTATTAAATCAAATCATCCTGCTCACTGAAAAGTGTCCATAAGGACATTTATGACATAAAGTGACATTTTATTATTTAACTGACCGGAAATTATTTAAGTCATCGCTTGCCTTCATAGTTTTATGACTATGAAACGTATCAAATGGTTTACGTCTCGTCTGTCTGTTCACACACCGGTGTGAAGGAGAACGTCTTCTCTCCACTCCACAAACACATCCACCATAACTGGGAGTGAACCTGGGAGTGAGCCTGGGAGTGAACCTGGGAGTGAACCTGGGAGTGAGCCTGGGAGTGAGCCTGGGAGTGAACCTGGGAGTGAACCTGGGAGTGAACCTGGGAGTGAGCCTGGGAGTGAACCTGGGAGTGAACCTGGGAGTGAACCTGGGAGTGAACCTGGGAGTGAACCTGGGAGTGAACCTGGGAGTGAGCCTGGGAGTGAACCTGGGAGTGAACCTGGGAGTGAACCTGGGAGTGAGCCTGGGAGTGAACCTGGGAGTGAGCCTCCCTTCTCTCCTCCCACCACTATCACTGCGCTGGGGCAGTAGTGTTGCAGCGGTGTAACGCCTGTGCTCCTCTGACGAGACCATGTGACTTGAAAAGGGAACCAGTTAGTGATGACCAGGAGTGTCTGTTTGGTGTTCCTGTGTCAAGAGAAGAATACAGCCCATAATCATGTGTTGGCTGTTCCATCTGCAGTAGTCAGGGTATTACTATATAACGTGATTTAAAGGTTTTCCTGTGATTTTACAATTACAATATTTGAAAACCGACGTATAATCGAAATAACCAGTTTATTTCATTCTGAGTTGTTTTTACATCCTGTAAAAGGTTTAGAAAATAATGCTTCTTTATGCAGTGATGGGATTAAAATGACCTCACATGGTGATTATAGATTGAAACTTCAACTTACAAACAATTCAACTTACAAACAACTTCTCTTAACCAGTTGTGTTCATATGTTGAGGACTACCTGCATAATCATAATGAATGAATGAATGAATGTAATTCATTCATCCATTTTCTTCTGCTGTATCTGCTGCAGCGGGTCACAGGGAGCTGGAGCCTATCCCAGCTGGCATAGGGCGTGAGGCGGGGGACACTCCAGCACAACGCCAGTGCACCGAGGAGCCACACACACACACACACACACACACACACACACACACACACACACACACACACACACACACACACACACACACACACACACACACACACACACACACACACACACACTCCTAAAGGCATTTTGGGACTGACCAATCAACCTGAAGTTCATGTTTCTGGAGGGGGGAGGAACCCGGAGAGAACCCCCCCAGACATGGGGAGAACATCCAAACTCCACACAGAGCAGGACTCGAACCCGCAACCGCTTTGCTGTGTGGCGACAGCGCTACCCACTGCACCACTGTGTCGCCCATTATTATTATTATTTTTATTATTATTACAATTATAATTATTATTGTTGTAATTATAATTATAATATTAATTATAATTATTGTTGTTGTTGTTCTTACTATTATCATAATTATTATTATATTATTATTATTCTTTATTATTTTATTGCTCATAATGTAATCTTTTATGTCACTTATTGGTTGATTTAATTTCTTTTCCGTGATGTCTCATCAATAAACCAGCTGTCACCCCCCCCCCCCTTCACAGTGCGCCTGCGCCCCCACCCCCCACCGTTTGACGCTGTCCGCATCCGTTCTCTCCGTTCTCTCCGTCCTCTCCCGGTAAACGAGCACCGGAGCCGCGGCCCGTGGCGGCGGAGGGACCGGATCGGTGTGACCGGGCGGGAATGCAGAGCGGCTGCTTCCAGCATCCCAGCATCCCGCGACGCACCGCGCAGCCTCGATCCAGACGCGACCCCCCCCCCCCCCCGGGACATCAGCCGTTCGCCGGTAGCCGAGCGCCATGTTGTCCAGAGGGAAGGGGGTCCTGACCAAGGACAGCGTCAGCCTGCTGCCCTGCTTCTACTTTGTGGAGGTGAGTGATGGAGGACCGCCCTATGTCACCATGTTATAACGCTGCATAGGCTGAGGGCCATGGAACGTGACGTGACCTGCCGTCAAAGCGCGATGTGCAGAGTAGTATGACAGTATAGTACAACATGTGTGTAAAAGAACATGTCATTCTAAACATGTCAACGCGTTGAAGGAGATCTTTGTGGTTTTCATCCTAAATAACCTCAAAGGAGCATCAATGAAACATGGACTCCTGTCAGGATGAAGCTTCATGTCTGAAACGACACGAACACACAGGTGTTGGATTTGACCCTATTACCCGTTTATATACTGTATATCTATACACATGTACATGTACATGTGTACAGATATGTATCCGTTAATGCTTCCTGACAGAAACCTGACCCGACAACATCGGTTCCTACCTACACCTGAGCAGCGGTTACGTTGAAGTGTATTTCCTGCCTCAGGAGAACATTGTGGTGCTGTTAGCAGGTCTGCTAGGGTTTCTGTTTAAAGGTCGAACAGCGACGTGCTGTTGGACAGTAGTTCCTCAGTCCTACGCTGATTGGTCTGTTGAAGCGTCACACCTGGAGCCCAGTCGTTCTCTACGTCGATGACGTTGGGTTTTTTTGTTTTTTGACATGAGAATCACAACATTTTTCTTTTATTCAGGGGAAATTTGGGGGAGGGAACTGTGTTCATCATCCTGTACTCCCACTTCATGACTTCAGCAATCTGACTTAAAAGCCTTTCATAGTTATTAATACAATTTTTAAATAATTTATGTCCTTCCCTTGTGAAAATTATTTCCAATTACTGAAGCATGGTAGTTACTCACAAACATTACATATTGTTAGAACTCACTGTAGTGATGTAATGAAGTAATGAGGGTTAAGAAACTCTTCTCCAATCTAACCCATTATCACCTCTGCAGCACCAGATCAGAGTCCTGGTTTATTTGACAGTTGTTGATGGGGGGGGGGGGTTGACACAGAGGGGAAGAGCTGAACACAAATGACTCTTTTCAAATGAATAACTTTGACAGTCATTTGCATTAAAAACAGTTTGTTGTTGCCTGGAGGGAGACCCTGGTCGTGGTAGATGAGGGGATTCCTTATGGCGTTAATCAACCAAACCGAACGGATGATTTAGAACATTGCATTATTTTTAAAAAAATGTGTTTTCCACAATCAAAAGCATAAAAGTGCAAAGTGGTGATGATTTTATATATTAATAGTATATTTAATATAGCATCTGGGGACTGCTACTTGTCCCCCCATGTGCAGTTAATGCATGCTCCAGTTCACCACTCTGCACGCTGCTGCGATGACTGGGATGACTGCATCGCTCTCATGGATAACTGAATCTGGGAATCCCTTCGTTTTGCTTTCATAGTTATTTATTTTCAGTCAATACAATTCAATAATTATGAACAAGAAATTACAGGTTTTTAAATCACTAAATTGCTGTTCAATTATTTAATGCCGTCTTATATTTTCTTTTTACAAACAGCAGGGATCATTGTAACTAGGTCAATGCTCAAAATAAATCTTACAGTGATCCACAGAATAGCGCTGCATATAATTAGCCGTGTTCAGATTCTCCATGTTTCAGTCCTGCCCTCCTCTGACAGCCATGACTGTCACGTCTGACAGGAGATGCTGGGATGAGGCTGGAGGATGCCACGATGTATTCCTCCTCACTGCGGTGATTCCCATTTGCACTCACAACTCATGCTCTTCTCCAGCCGTATTAATTCATAATGCATGTAGCTTTAGAGGCATATCTCATACCAAACATGCTGCAATTGGGATGCAATAAAAATATTTTAAAAAACTACATTCACGGAATGAATCCCAAGAATCATTAACTCTAGGGTCAGATGTTACATAGAACATGATGCAGTAATCCCTCGCTTATTCGTGCTTCAAGATGCACAGCTTCACTACATCGCAGATCTTTAGTAGGTAGTCATGTGATTCCGTACGCGCATGCTATTGGCTGACAGCATCTGTGTGTATTTCGAGACTCACGGTTCCTCGTGCCACCGTTCTTTAATACAAAAGTGTTTTAAACAGACTGTGATAACCCGTGTTGTTGTGGTGTGTGTGTTGCCCTGAGTTGGCCTACGTGTGTGTGTGTTCTGTATGTGTTGGCGACACTGAGAAGGAGGCGTGAGCGAGAGTGAGACAGTGAGATATATACAGTCAGACCTCGGTTTTCAAACGCTGCTGTTCTCGACCAAATCGGTTTTCGACCAGAAAATCCGAGAATTTTACGTCTCTGAACTCGACCAAAATTCAGCTCTCGACCAAACCAAAAGAAGCCGAGCGTACCGGAACGTACCTGAACACGACTCACTGAGGAGCGTACCGGAACGTACCTGAGCGTACCTGAACACGACTCACTGAGGAGCGTACCGGAACGTACCTGAGCGTACCTGAACGCGACTCACTGAGGAGCGTACCTGAACGCGACTCACTCAGGAGCGTACCTGAACGTACCTGAGCGTACCTGAACGCGACTCACTGAGGAGCGTACCTGAACGCGACTCACTCAGGAGCGTACCTGAACGTACCTGAGCGTACCTGAACGCGACTCACTCAGGAGCGTACCTGAACGTACCTGAGCGTACCTGAACGCGACTCACGCGGGAGCCGAGCAAACTGCCCAGGATGCTTCCTCCGTAGCGCATTCGTGTTCAAAGTTGAATAGGATAACTTTTATTAAAATAAAACACAATGTCTACTTCTACCATTTTTTATTTATGGTTAATGGTATACAGTGCAGTTTATGGTGTAAAATAGTTTAAAAAAAAACCTTAGAAAAAGTTGTTTTTAGACTTGGAACGGATTAAAATTATTGACATTAATTATAATGGGAAAAATAGTTTCGGATTTCGAACAACTTGCTTTTCGTACAGCCTTCTGGAACGGATTATGTTCGAAAACCGAGGGTTGACTGTATATATATTAGATATAATGCAGACACTGTACACAGGAAAACAAACGTTTTCTACAGTTTTGTCCGGCATCTCCCCTGAAGTTTTGGCCGCTAGCCGAGTTAGCTCCGGTCTAACGTTTGTCCACGTGTCTCACTGAGGAGCCGAACCCCGATGTTTATTCACCAGGACCCAACTCATGGAGCCGGCGTCCACCCGGATGGCCAGAACGTAACGCCAAAGCGTCCTTCGTCTTGGCGTTCGTCCGACCCACACAACGCGGAGTCGTTATGGCTTCATCGGACACAGAGGTTTGTTTTCTTGTGACGGCGAAGAAAAAAAGAAAACAAACCAAGTCTGATATTATTGTTTTATTGTGGAATTTATAAGGGTTCACGCTATTGTGTGTGTATGTATATATATATATATATATATATATATATATATATACACTCAACAAAAATATAAAAGCAACACTTTTGTTTTTGCTCCCATTTGTCATGAGATGGACTTAAAGATCTATAATTCATTCCAGATACACTATATTACCATTTCTCTCAAACGTTCACAAATCTGTGAATCTCACAAATCTCCACGTTTCCTGGCCCCCTCAGGTCCGTCAGCCATATCATGGTTACACAATGAGCCACGAGTCACGTTCAGCTGGAGCTGCTGCCTCAGCCAGTAAACGTGGAGGATCTATGGTGAAAAACACAAAATGTTTGCAAATGGGATAGACATGAGTGGAGGAGACGATGATTGTGGACAGGAGGTAACTAGAGCTGTGTTTCCTGACAATCACCATGGACAATGAGAGATCGCTGGCTAACACTGGGGAGCTAAGCTAAAGAAACATGGGATGTTACCGGAGAGGTGAGATGGGACGTGGAGGTTTTTTCTTGTACTCGTCAAGCATAGAATTTGTCCAGCTGGATGAGCTGCTTGATCCCAACTGATTTGTTAGGGTCATGTATGTCAGGTGTTGGAATTTATGGGAATCCTTGCTGTTCGATGAGTTCTTTTTCCAAATAAGTCCCTTCTCCTAATTTCCACTCTCTGTATTTAGTCTGTATGTTTTATTTTATCTTGCAAAGCTATAATTGTGTATTTTGTCTTTGCCATTCATTTTGGACAGTGTATGTTTTCATGAAATCCCGTCTGTATTTGTGTCCTAAATTTTGAACCACAACACCAAATGACCCATTCATCACAACTCAAGTGAGTGGAATCATAAACATAATGTGATTTTCTGCTCTTGGCCTGAGCTCTTCATGTTACATATTCATAAGAACAGGATGTGACACATCTATAATACAAAAATCTACTCTGAAATCCAGACACACTGTATTCCTCCTTGAGAGGCTTCCTCTGCAGTCAGTAGTTTTGTTACTGACCTATATTTCTGATTCACAGGGGGGGGGGGGGCTGGCATCGAGCCATGAAAGCAGACCTGAGAAGTGTGTGTGTGTGTGTGTGTGCTGCATGTGTGTACCAAACATATGCAACATATCAGCTGGAGGACACTCCTGCATATTAGTTTCATAAAATAATTCCTTTAACACGCACTGCACAAGTGGACAACGGGTCGGATGAACAAGCCTGTCCTCTGCGGACGACTCAGTCCTTGTAATGAGCAACTGGAAATATTTAAATTGACCGTAGAGGGTGAGCAGATAGGGGTGAACAAAATTGGAGCATGTAATTGTTGAGAACGTTTGGCAAGGTTGTCAGACCAGAAGGTAGAGGAATGCATACTGAGAGGACTCAACAGAGTGTTAATGTAGAAATAAAGTCTTAGAGCAAATCAATGATCACAAAACCTGAGAAATTATTTAGTCCTGGTTACAAATCCGACAAAGAATTTAGGATGAAGTACAACTTGTTACTGTTCGGTGTTGGTGCTGTCCTGTTCTGCTGTGTTGGGGCGTGGCAGGAGGCCGAACAGGTGGGCGGAGCCTCGTCTCCACACCTGTGGTTCCTCTCAACACCTGGACTTGATCAGGCTGATTAGCCTGAGGCTTTCTAAGCCGGGTTCTGTTGGTTTCGTTACAGATCGTTTTGTACACATGCCCTTGTCGCCCCATGGGGCTTCGAACCGTTTGCGACAATTGTGCTGAAAGCTGTTTCATTACTTGGCGCCCCATTCATTGGGAATTGGGTGCCCTCTTTGGCAGGGTGACTGTACTGCAACCACACAACGGTTGATGAGCCCAGAAAACAGCGCTTTTTCCTGCATCGCAGATATTTTCTGAATAAAACGAATATATTCTAATTCAATGTGTTAATCATTGCTTGTTCAAAATGTTCCTAGACTTGGGATCTTTTTCTGGTTGGATCCATTGTAAAGTAATTAGATAGATAGATAGATACTTTATTAATCCCGGAGGAAATTGCATAAATGACTAAAATTATGACGCAAACTGTCAGTAATCGGAATGCTAATCTGATCAATCCAAGGGATATTGACATGATTGACAGCGCACCGCGCTGTTTCATCCATTCTAACACATCTGGGACCGGCCAGTGTTTCCAATCACCCATTGATCTGGATCACTAAACTGGTTCAGCTGGTGAATGGAGCACCAGTGTCTCACCTGGTGAATGGAGCACCAGTGTCTCACCTGGTGAATGGAGCACCAGTGTCTCACCTGGTGAATGGAGCACCAGTGTCTCACCTGGTGAACGGAGCACCAGTGTCTCACCTGGTGAATGGAGCACCAGTGTCTCACCTGGTGAATGGAGCACCAGTGTCTCACCTGGTGAACGGGGCGCTTAGTGTTTCGGAGCACTTGGTGTGCCAAACGTCATCAGTCACGTGGTTCTCCATGTTTGAGGCTCCGGAGCAGTGCTTCACATGGGAACGCCCACCGAGTCCGGGGAGCCAATCGGAGCGCCAGAACAAAGCAGACATCACTACTTGTCGCTAGGTTTTGGAATTTTTGAGACTTATTGTGTTTCCCAGATTTTTATGTTGCCTGAACGAAATACAGTGCTTTGCGCAAATATTGGCCCCCCAAAAACTTGTTGACATGTTGCCACATTTCAGACTTCAAACTTAAAGATAACAAACTGAAAATATTTTTCAAGAATCAACAACATGTGAGACACAATCGTGAAGTGGAAACAACTGAAAAGTAGGACGTACAGATGTGAGACCAAATGACACACAGGTGGACTCTGTTTGTCATTGTTGTCATTCAGGTCAACGCTGGATCATCCAGAGGTCATCAGAGAACTTCTGGAGTCGTTTGGCTGAGCTGAGAGAACAGGGGGGCAATACTTCTGTACATCCTACTTTTCAGTTTTTTATCTGTAAACACAATACAAAATGTTGAATACATTTAGTTCCACTTCACGATTGTGTCTCACATGTTGTTTATTCTTGAAAAATGTTTTCAGAGTGTTATCTTAAAGTTTGAAGCCTGAAATGTGGCAACATGTCAACACGTTCTTGTGGGGGGGCCAATACTTTCGCAAGGCGCTGTATGTCCTGTGTTTGGGTCCTAATCCTGCCCATGATACCAGCTTTAACATGAATTGTAAGGAGGACAGTAGATTGGTCAAATATCACTAAGTCCTGCTGCCACTGGTGACTTGATACAAAGTATTATCTATGTGAATAATTATATTATTGATGTTACCAGGTTTGAGATGAATAAACTAAATGTCTTATGTTGTTATGCTATGGCAGTTGTTCATTAAATGTGTTAACTAAAATATTAATCAATTTAAATCACTTGTGAGATTAATAGAAAATGAATTTATGTATATTATTAATTCTTTGAATTCAAGGGCAGAGAAATATAAGCTCTAAATGTTCACTTTACCAAATGTGGAAATGTTCAGGTTTTAAATGAAGTTAGTCAGATCACCCAGTTGCTTCAGAGATGCGGTTACATGAAACCTGACTCACCAGTTGATTCTCACAAATCTGGTTACTGTTGACAGAACATTACAGTTATTTCTTTATTCAGGGATGACTACCTAGACTTGCTGGGAGGTGGTGGTAAAAAGAAACTACTTACATTTATTCACTAATGAGAACAGGATGTGACATATCTATACAGAATTCTCTGAAGTCATTTATTCACTGGTGTGAATAGATTTTGGAAGTGCTGGTATTATTCACCAAACCATTTCTGGCTATGATTATGTCACTGGTGTCCAGTTTGCCTTGAGTGGACTAGATGCCACTGAATCAATTAAAGTGTGACAGGTTAATTACTGCTGCCGGCTATTCACCGTTAGGAAGGGTAAATTTACATAAACAGCCATGTGGACGGATGACTCCATCTCTCTGTTCTTCCACAGACCACTGAAGGTCTTCAATCTGCTCAGCTGAGATTCATGGTTAATACAATGTCTTTGGTATTTTATGATTGGACGAGCCACTGGCTGCTCTGTCATTTAGTTGGGATACAGTAGTTTACAGCTGACCTCAGTGACCACACGATGCTCATAAAAGCGATTGATTCCATACGTCATCTCCTGTCACCCTCAGCACAGATCTCACTCTCTTCAGTTCATAAAATCTTCATGATTTATTTTCATTAAATCACATTAACATGCTCATTGAACCATGTGTTTATAGACCAGAAGAAGGAGAAAGGTGAGTTGGCACCTCCTACTGCCAGCTAACATTCTGAATGTTTCGATCCACACAGGTCTGGAGGCAACAGTTTCTGGTCCCCAGTCCAAGACTAAGTGCATTGAGCTACTGCTGCCCCAAGACATTTACAAATTGCAGTGCCTTTTTATTTATTAATAGACTGAAAATGTTTTAACCATATTCTGTCTCTACTTGAAGGACTTGAAAGTGTTGTATCAAATGGTTTCTGCCTTGTCCTGTCTATCCCTTTGGCAGCTGCCAATCCTGGTGTCATCTGTAGTGAGTTTGTACTTCCTGGAGTGGACGGATGTGTTCAAACCAATGAAGACTGGCTTCATCTGCCACGACCGAGGTCTAAGCCTGCCCTACATCGATCCCAACCATGAAGTGATCCCCCTGCTGATGCTCCTCAGCCTAGCCTTTGCTGGACCTGCCATTGCAGTAAGATTTACGACTAAACAATTGAGCAACAGCACAATGATGTAAACCTTATAGCATTCCTGCAGAGGGGACTTGTGAGTCCCTTGTTCTTTTCATAAACTTTTCTAATACAACTAATTTGAACACTTTAACAGCTTGTGGATGCACAATTCTGTTGTGTTTTTACATATACAGTAATCCCTCGTTACTCATGGTTTAATGCATTTCAGGAAAATCAAAATTCCGCGACATAGTGATAAACTTCTACTTTCAGCTTTTCCCTTCAGGGGTCGCCACAGCCAATCAGTGTCCTCCATCTAACCCTGTCTTCTCGTCCTCTTCTCTCACACCAACTACCTTCATGTCCTCTTTCACTACATCCATAAACCTCCTCTTTGGTCTTCCTCTAGGCCTCCTGCCTGGCAGTTCAGAACTCAGCATCCTTCTACCAATATATTCACTATCTCTCCTCTGGACATGTCCAAACCATCTCAGTCTGGCCTCTCTGACTTTATCTCCAGAACCTCTAACATGTGCTGTCCCTCTGATGTACTCATTCCTGATCCTATCCATCCTGGTCACTCCCAGAGAGAACCTCAGCATCTTCATCTCTGCTACCTCCAGCTCTGTCTCCTGTCACGTGTGTTGGGGTTTGGACCCAAATGCAGGACACCAAAGGCAAAACTCATCCATGATTTATTAACAAACTCAAAAATTATCCAGACAGACAAGAAACTCAAAATCAGGGAAGACTACCAGGAACCAAACATGAGCAGTGCACCAGCACCTAGCTCTCATTGAGCGAGGCTTAAAAAGCCTCAGGGTCATTAGCCCAAAACAAGTTCAGGTGTGACGATCAGTAACAGGTGTGGAGCCGTGGCTCCACCCACAAGCTTGGCCTCTCCCTGCCACACACCAGCACTGCCACACCCAACTGTGGCAGTCTCCTGTCTTTTCCTCAGTGAGAAATAGTGACAAACTATTTCTCTTATTATTTACGGTAATTTAAACGTTTATGAACCCCCTCCCCCCATACTGATATTAAACCACCTTCTATCTGTATTACCTTTTCCCGAACTCTGATAGACTGTTTAAAGCACTTCCAGATGCAGTCAGCCAATAGCATGCGCATACAGTATCACATGACTACCTACTAAAAAGCCGCGATGTAGTGAAGCCGTGTATTTTGGGCGGCAGTGGCTCAGTGGTAAAGCGGGCGGTAGAGCGGGTCGTCCTATGATTTAAGATCGGCGGTTCGATTCCCGCTCCCGCCCCCCCAAAAATACCCGGAGGTGAGCTAACAGTGGGAGGTGTCAGCTCATCTCCGGAGCACTGCCGAGGCACCCTTGAGCAAGGTGCCGTCCCCTTTACAAAATTGCTCATTTGAGGCGCACCAAGAAGGAGCTGCCTGCCACTCTACCTCCCCTGCATGCCTACAGGCCCCTTTGTGTGTGTGTGTGATACAGGGGCCTGTACTCACAAATATGTATTCATGCGTTTGTAATCAGTAGCTAGAGTGTGCTGTCTTAATTTCCCTTCGGGGATCAAACCAGTATATAAAATTAAATTTAAAAAAAAATTTAAAAAAAAAAAAAAATTTTGATGCGCGAACAAGTGAGGGATTACTGTACCTCAATAACTGTACATTATAGTTAGCTATATAGTTATAAATAGGTAAAGGAGTTGCTGACACATACCCAGCCACAGAAAATGAATAATTCAGGATGGAGAAGCCCCATTGCTTTAGTTTATCTGAGCCAAAAGTAAAAACAATGGGATCTATGGGGCAAAAGATGCAACCAATGACTGTTGACACCCTGAGCAGGTCTATCCTCCCAAGAGAGTGATAGATTGAGCCTAGTTGTCAGTGTTGTAAACCCCGACCCCCCCAGATTTCTTCTGATTTGGATGTTTCTAATACTAACATTTTCAGATTATTGAAATAACTTTCATTTTGGTGAAAGACTGTGTAGTTGAACACAAAATGGAACTTTTGAATGATCATTTCATCAGTTGGTAGATGGTATACACATTTTCAAAACCTACATCACCCGTGTGAAGAAGAAATTCTCCCCTCAACCTGCAACTGCAGTCTAAAATTTGCCGTAACTGGCACTGAGTCTGTGACGTTGTGAAGGAATTCTGGCCCAATTCTGTGCAGAATTGTTTAAATTCAGCCACACTGGAAGGTTTCTGAGCATGAACTGGGTGTTTAAGGTCACCACTGAATTGGATTTTGATATTTTGTTTGCCTTTGACTGGGCCACTCCAAAACCTCTCTTCGTTAGTCTTTTCTTTAATCCTTGTCCTTGTCCGTTGGCCATGTATCTTCCTTCACGATTTTCTGAAGGAGAAAGGAATTCATGGTTCCATCAATTCTTGCAAGTTTTCCAGAAGCAAAACAACCCCAGACATCACATTACCATCTCATTTCTGCTTTGAAATACGGCATGATGTTGCTTTTGTGGTATTATGGGTGTAATGGGACACACTCACTCACTTTTGACTCAGTCCAGAGAATACTTTCCCAAAAGTCTTGTGGGCTTTTGTGACCTCATGGGTGAGTCATTGACGTGCTCTTTGAAGAATTTCTGGGTTCCTGTGTATGATGGCTCTCACCAGGGTTCACTGGATTCCCAGAGCCTTAGAATGGCTCCAGAACACTTTCCAAACTGATAGAAGTCAGTTTTTTCTCAGTTCCTGACTTCTTGTTTTACATGTTGGCATGATAGCTTGGTTCACTTTGGTAGATCAGAGGGGGAAGAACGAGGGAGGTATGGTGGCCCAAGGATCAACTGCAGTCCATCACAGCCTCTCTAATCTACAAGGTAACGAGCCATTAACATGACCTGCTAATTCTAGTATAACCCTCCCCCCACCACCTCTGTGTTTATATATGTAATTTCAACAGAGGATGCTGTCCAATTCCACGTCTCCCACTAAGTGGTTGTCTCCATAGGTGAGATGGATTAAAGTTAGAGGTCATGTGAGCCGATGTCGGATCTTCCTATCATTTTGAAGCAGAATTCCCCAAGCGTTGGATTGTTCATCCACTAATAGGGAACATGAGCTGGGATTAGAACGTCGTGAGACAGACTAGTTTTACCTTACTGATGATGTGTTGTTGCAATAGTAATTCACATTGCTATGTGAAATCCATTCTATATTGACAGTCATATCGACTGTGATATATAATGTATGATTGTAGGTTAAATTTGTGAGCTGTATTAAAGGAAATAAGAGCCATATTACCCAGTAACCAGGGACTGGCTCCCTCCAAGTGCCTAATTCAAAACTTTCCACTTTCCAGAGTGGGGACCAGCTCAGCACATGAACACTTGTCTGCCCAGTGGCCATGGTAAAGGATTGATACCACAAAAGAGATTGGCTGTGCGGGGGCTCTGCCACACTGAATAGTGGTATACAGCAAGTTGTAGTCGTGTTTTTTGATTCCTGACTGTATTTATCTGTAGATGATTAATCATCCAGGCCATCCAAGAGGCTTTAATGTCACTTGAAGCCTCTTGGATGAAAGGCAAAATGTCTTCAAATATTTCCTAGAAGTCTAGTTGGCTTTGTTCAACACAGAAATCTCTTGACTGAACGGGTCTACATGTAACTGAATACATTTTATGTTAATACTGTAATAAATTATGAAAGGTAAATGTCGTTTTGGAAAATAATGTATCTAATTTTGATGTTTTGGTCACCTTATTAAGAAAACTGACTAAAAAACAGCAATAAATTGAGACTGCAAAATTGTAAAATGTAATTGTCTTCACATTGAGCTGCAGAGGTTGGCTGCAATGCACCGTAATGGGCCAGGCCTGTCAGAGAGAAAATTTGGACTCTATTTTCATTATTGTTGTTATTACAATGAACTACAGCTTAGCAAGTAATAATAATTGTTAAAATAATAAAAAAATAATTAACTTTAAGTTAACTTGTAACAGACATATCTTTGGTCTCTCATTTATGTGTCCATTAAGCCATGGAGATAACAGTGTCGGTTGTATCAGTGTCAGATACAGCAGATGTGTCCCAATGTTTGTTGGCTACCCACCCAATTGGAACCTAGGAATGATACTGGTGAATTCTATACTATTTGTCCATTGAATGTGGGATACATTAGATGCATACTCAGGTTGTGAAATACATTTGTCAAAACAATTGAATGACATTATTGTGACACAAAAGGCGACTACAGTACTTTGTAGGATAGGATAGTTGATGGGAGAGCTATTATTGTCACAATTTTTGCTGCTGTTGTATATGCTTCATTAATACACTGAATAATATCATTCACTGGGTTAAAGTGGTTAAGGTGGTTGGCAGAAATATATATATATATATATATATATATATATATATATATATATATATATATATATATATATATATACATACATACTGTATAATTGTGTGTCATCAGCATAAGACCATTATGATATGTTGTATTTTTGAATTATGGACCCAAGTGGGAGCATATACGAACATATTAAACAGCTGAGGGCCAAGAATTGTCCCTTGAGGGACTCCATGTGGAACTCTGAATGCTGAGTTAACAACAGCAACAGAAAAAGATCTGTCAGTAACTTCAGAGGAAAGCCAGTTAAGAAAAGTGCCTCAAACAGTGTTCAAGGCACTTAGGAAGAAGTATCCCCTGATCAACCGTATCAGAGGTTGCACTGAGGTCGAGAAGTGCTACGACAGTAACTTTGTGGTTCTCAGAGCTAATTCTAAATTATTCACAACTCTGACCAGGGCAGTTTCTGTGGTCAACTGTAAAACCAGATTGGTAAACATCGCATAAATTATTTGACAGACACATGTTTAATTGTTGGTATACTACACTTTCAAGAATTTTCCCCAGGAATGGTAGGTTTGAGATTTGTCTGTAGTTCTCCAGGACAAATGGATCAAGATTGGTCTTCTTTAACTACGGTGTAACAGTAGCATGTTTGAGAGCTGTGGGGAAGATTCCGGAGTGTAGAGGGGTATTAACAATTGCAAGGACATCATTTACCAAAAAGCTAAGAACACTTTTAAATAAGTTGGTGCGCAATGGGTCAAGAACACATGTAGCAGAGCTGAACTGTTGGACGACTTCTTGCAGCTCATATCAGAATGGAAGCAAAGTTGCAGAGGGTGATTGCATTGTGGCAATCAGTGGAAGAAGACAACTTTGTTGCATTTTTCTGAAGAGTGAAGCTCAGTAGGTAGTGGTCTGAGGGGAAATGATCAGTTTATCATTTGCACCAACATCTAGAGTACAGTTTAAGGTTATATCAAGGTCTTTAGTAATGGCCATGTCAAATGTTCAACCCTGATTATGAGTAGGACTGGCGGTGTGATGTGTAAAATTAATTTGCATGGCAGTGAAGTATTTAGTTAAATGGTCTGTGGTGTTATTAATAATAATGCTGAAATCATCGGAGATAAGAATTCAAATTCAATTGTTGTCTTGGATACCTTTTTATTTTTTATTTTAATTGAATAATAACACCTCAACAAATTCAAATAGGAAACATTTCTTAAGCCTTGGAGGATGGTAAAGTGTGAGCACTAGAGAGGGATTTGAAGATTTCATTACCAGGGCTAAATACTCAAAAGTAGAGTACAGTAATAACCAAATAAGATTTTTAAGTTTTAAATGATTCAATATGTGGAAAAAATAGCAGCAACACCGCCATCCTTTTTGTTCAACCTGGAAGAATGTGAAAATGAGAAATCAGATGGAGAAACTGAAATCAGTTTCTTGCTAAAGTACAAAAAACTGTACTGTTTCTTGTACTGTACTCAGTATACTCTAACTCCTTACTGAGTTGGAGAATACTGAGTTGTATTCTCCAACTCAGTAAGGAGTATACAATCAAGTATATTTAATCTCGTGAGATTATTAATAATGAAGGTTTTATCAGGGGTGGACAGTAACAGAGTAAATTTACTTAAGTACTGTACTTAAGTACAGATTCTGAGGATTTTTACTTTACTCAAATACTAAAATTCTTTCATACGTATTACTCTTACTCGAATACATTTCCAAGGCAAAGATTTTTACTCTTACTCGAGTTAATGTCTGAGAAGGCTCATGAATACTCGTTACTTTTAGGTTTGCCTGTTGTTGTTTTTTTGTCCCCCCCTCCCCCCCTTAAATGCAGTTGGCCACACACAGTGTTCGTCAAAGAAGGAAACCTATCACAGTACACGTTCTCAACTGGGATTTACGTAAAAGCGGAAATACGCCATCCCCTCCCCAATCAGCTCAAAACTAGACCGCAGTGGCGATGGAAGAAGAAGCCTCCGTTGGATCTGATGAACATGATGAGCCGGAGTTTTATGAGGTGGAGGAAGAAAACCCATGGGCTCATCTTAAAGATATGTTCGAGTTTGTAGAAGTGAAAAAGGACAACGCGGACTCAGACAAGAAAAAGTACATTTTCAAATACTTATTGTGTTCGCTGAAGAAAAACTAACAAAAGTCACACCTAGAGACCTCTGGTCACTTCATTTTACAGAACTACAGACTGACAGAGACTGGAGGACACAGGGCCACACAGACTGGGGGGCAGGGGGAGACACACAGATTGGGGGGGGGGCAGACAGACAGGTGGGGGGAGACAGACAGACAGACAGGTAGGGGGAGACAAACAGTCTGGGAGAGACAATATTGTGGTCCTGGGATATGTCCTTCCTGTAAACATTGAGTTGTTGAAAGCAGAGATTTAGTTTGTTGTAAAGCAGTGGTTCTCAACCAGTGGTCCACCAGGGTGTCCTTTAGGGGTTCCAGTTGGTCCCCAGTTAAACCAGTTGGTTGGGCCTGTACGGCTCCATTTGGTCTTGTGGGTGTATGGAAGGGGGGAATTGTTTAATAAAATGTGAAAATGACATAAATGTCCTCTTTGATGATTCCATTAATGTTATTTCCATTGTTATAGATGTTGGGGAAGGCTTAGTTCAGTATAACATAATGGTTCTACAGGCAGGCACATCAGTGCAGGTGGTTTCAAAGAGTTTTCTCTGAAACAAGACATACAAGGTACTATATATAAAACTGTAAAATGATAGTAATTCAGTCAGGTCCATTCTCATCAAAGAAAAAAAAAGGAATTCACTCTTACTCTTACTTTAAGTACATTTAAAAGCATTTACTCTTGATTACTTAAGTACATTTAAAAGCAAGTACTTTTTTACTCTTACTCAAGTAATGTATCGACTGGGCTACTCTTACTTGTAGAGGAGTAAATTTTGACCAGAAGTATTTTTACTCTTACTCAAGTACTGGGTTCAAGTACTGTGTCCATATCTGGGTTTTATTAGTAAGGGATTTGACGTGCGAGGTGCAAACTTGAAGGTGTTCGCAGAACAGATTGAATTGTCCCCGGTGGCAGAGACAGGCCTGCTGTGACTTTAGTTTTCCAGAGACTGGGTTTGAGAATCATAGCATGCAGTGGCATCACCCACTCTGTCAGAACAGGCTGTAGTGCTGGGAGACACGTTGGGTTGGATCGGGTCTTGCTGTGGTGCAAATCAAAATGAATTAAATGCTATAAAGTGGATGAAGTTAGCACTTACCTGCTTTGTTCCATCTCTGTTTGGGTGCACAGTATCAGCTCTTGAGTTTGTCCAAAAATAATCGAAGTTTGAGATGTAGTCATATATGCTGTACACACATACGTGTGTGTTATTATTAGTGGTAAAAATTAATTTCCTCACAAGGATTATTAAAGGATTAACTACTTCTGGCTCTCAACAGGAGCAGACGTCTTTCTTCTTTCTACTGTTGTCGCTATCACTCTAGTCATACCCAGACTGATTCTCTGCAAAGTGATGAGAGGAAGAGGAAAATCTAGACCAGATTGTTTCTTTTATGAAAGACTTAAAGAGCGAGTTAAAGAGTGACTTTGATAAAAAGTTGGAAGAAAAGCTAAAACCGCTGCTAGACACCTTGGAAGGAATGAAGGATGAAATGAAGAAAATGCAGAAAGACATGGATGAAAAAGACCAAAAAATTGTTGTCTTGGAACAGGGACAACAAAGAATGGATGATCTGGAACAAAGCATTCGTATAAATGATGTGATCATCACTGGGATCAACATCAAGCAGAGGCATTACACACATGCTGTGGCCAGAGGAGATAAGACTCAGAACAGCACTGACATCCAATCTCTGGAGCACCAAGTGAGTTCTCTACTGAGAGACCTGGAGATAACTATAGATCAGACCAGATTGAGACATGTTACCCATCACCATCTGGAGGTAGGAGACCACCTGCAGTGCTGATAAAATTCAAAATCAAAGTCAGCTTTATTGTCAAATGTACCATATATGCACAACATATAGCACCGATGAAATTGCAGTCCTCTCTGACCCACGGTAAACAGGCAGTAGAACAGGCAGTACAACACAGACAGTACAACACAGACAGTACATCAGACAGTACATCAGACAGTACGTCAGACAGTACATCAGACAGTACAGCACCAAGTATAAGACGAAACACAAGGGATGGTTAACATCTCTATACTCTCTAATCTCATAGGGGAAGTGACGTGTGACCAGTCCCTGAGTTGACGGAGGGAGGGAGAGATAGGTAGTCAGGTGCTGGGGGGGGCAGGACAGTGTGAAGGTAGAGTTCAAGGCTATGTCAGGGGGCAGAGCAGGGAGGGGGTTGAGCCTCCTGACCGCCTGGTGACAGAAACTGTCCTTGATCCTGCTGGTTCTGGCCCAGACTCTGTAGTCTCCTACCTGATGGCAGCAGGCTGAAAAGGCTGTGGGGGGGGGGGGTCACCTGCAATGCCGATGGCTTTGCGGGTGAGGCGGGTGTTATAAATGTCTGTGAGGGAAGGGGGAGAGACACCAGTGATCTTTTCAGCTGCTCTCACGATGCGCTGCAGGGTCTGCAGGAAACGGTGCAGGCGCCGTCCCACAGGGTGATGCAGCTGGTCAGGATGCTCTCCATGGGGCCTCTGTAGAAGGTGAGCATGATGGGGGTGGGGCTCTTGTTCTCCTCAGTTTGCGGAGTAAGTAGAGGCGTTGTTGGCCTTCTTTGTCCAGCGATGCGGTGTTGTGGTCCCAGGACAGGTCCTCAAGAGATGTGCACACCCAGGAACTTGGTGCTGCTGACCCTTTCCACTGCAGCGCCGTTGATGGTTAGTGGGGGGGGGGGCTCAGAACACATCCTTGGGGGGCTTCCGTGTTCAGCGTGATGGTGCTGGAGGTGTTGTTACCAACTTGAACTGCTTGTGGTCTCCCTGTCAGGAAGTCCAGCAGCCGGTTGCATATGGAGGTGTTGAGTCCGAGCTGGTCAAGTTTGTGGATGAGCTGCTGGGGGACGATTGTGTTGAATGCTGAGCTGAAGTCAATGAACAGCATTCTGACGTACGAGTCTTTGGTCTCCAGGTGGGTGAGGGAGCTCTAGGTTTTGAAAGGAAAAAATGTCTACATTAATGAGAATCTCACTAAAAAGAATGCTGATATCGCTAAAAAAGCTCGAGAACTGAAGAAGAATGGGCTGATCGACAACACCTGGACCAACACCTGGACCAACACCTGGACCAACACCCGGACCAACACCTGGACCAACACCTGGACCAACACCTGGACCAACACCTGGACCAACACCTGGACCAACACCTGGACCAACACCTGGACCAACACCTGGACCAACACCTGCAGGATCTTCATCAGAACAAAGGGGCTTTTTCCGGACCAGATGAAAACAATGGTGATCAGGAGAGCAGAGGATTTGTTGAAATATGATCAATAAAGAAGAACAAGAGTTGTTACTACACCAGAGATCAGTACAACAGAGTCACTTCAATAGTGGAGCTCTACGATTTTGGACACGTCAAGTATTACGTGGAACAGTTGTAAAACCATTCAACATAATCAATGTCAGAAACATGGACTAATGAACAAAAAACACAGATTTCTGCTTGGAGGGATAACATTAACTTGAGACTTTAAAGATCATGTTGATATCTTCTGACAATATAACACCATGTGAAACTGTTAAAGTGTAACAAACTGGTTAATTCTTGTATGAACACTGTCTGCTGAGGGAGGTTAATGTGATCATTATATTCTTGTGGAGAACACTGGTAAGGTCAACTTCCTGTTTGACTATCCATGATGTTAACAAACCTTGTGTTCCTAGGAAGAACGTAAACATGGTTATACTCTAGGGTATATCTGGGACAAGGCTAATATCTGGAAGTGGATAAGGGTATGAATGTCTGTCAGAATTCACTGGATGAACTGGTTGAAAACATTTAATGTCTGAGTTTGTAGACGACACGTTGTAACGAGAGACGTTTGTTGTTTCTGGGGGAATTTCACAAACCTGATGACTTCTACCCATCAGCCCCTTTTTTTCAGATGTTGTTGATGTGAATGTGATGAAGGTGTGGGTCTGTTATATGAACATGTTGAAATAAATAAATAAAATTAAGTAAAGGATTCATTAGTTTTCCTATTATTGCCAGATAGGGAACACTATCACAGTTTTATTGGGTTTGATGTAGTGACTGGACAGAAGAGGACAGGAGGAGAGGGTGGGTGGGGGTAGATAGTAAACAGACTGAACTACAGTTTCACATCGGCTCTCATTGGTAAGCAGGCAGTGACTTACCAGAAACCCCCCCACAGCCCCAACATGAACTATTGTTAATGCACAAAATGTGTATTTGTTCTGTGAGAAGTTTAATGTGAATAAAATCTTTATCCTTAAAGATTAAAACTTCGTTAATGATATTAAATAATTCAGTGTCCTTCTTAAATGAACTAAAGACAGTTATTACACTACAAACACTTCTGTAACAGCTATGTTATTATGGGATGTGTGTACAGATCATGTTTGGGGAGGCCATCCTGTTCTGCTGTCGGCCTCGAGGGAAGAGTGGAGCGGCGACTGAAGCCAGCATCAGCACCGCCGGATGCAACTTCAACTCCTTCTTACGCAGAGCCTTCCGCTTCATTGGTTGGTTTATTTATTCATTTTTTACCCACTGGGGATGAAAAGGTGTTGTGTTTATTATTTCTTAATTGTGGTGAGTAGGTTTTGGCCATAACATGAATTAAACCTCACCTCTTCATTACATCCTCTTCTTTCTCAGGAGTTCATGCGTTCGGTCTTTGTGCCACAGCCCTCATCACTGACATCCTGCAGCTGATGACAGGATACCCCACACCCTACTTTCTCACTGTGTGCAAACCCAACTACACCCTCCTCAGTGTCAGCTGTGAGAGGAACCCGTACGTCATGGAGGACATCTGCTCAGGGACCGACCCCACAGCCATCAACCAGGGCAGGTGAGGCAGTTTGTAGCACACAAGACAGAATACACACACAACACACACACACACACACACACACACACACACACACACACACACACACACACACACACACACACACACGAACAAACAGTAGCGTGCAGTGAAAGCAGCTCTTTCTTAATTTATTTGATTTAGTCAGGAATTAAGATCTGCTCTACTTCGACCTCTAGAATCTATTTTTCTATCTTTCCTGTTTCTGCTGCTACAATCATTACTGCCTCTGATATCATTCATCCACCATTTAGTTGTCAGTTCTCAGTCAGATTAGCATGAGCTACAATTAGCACAGCCACACAATGGCTAAGACCCAACAGAAGAACTGATGATATGTTGGCTTAGACCCGGACCGCGTGATGGTTCTGTCTGGACCCCTGTCTGGACTCACCAGAGAGGTTTTCTTGGAGAATTTTTTCTGACGGTCGCGGCTACGGCGCTGCTCCTCCAGTTAATACGGTAATAGCTCCACTCAGTTCAGCCAATCAGATCGTTTGTCTACCCTGCACTGTCAGCGTACCAGGAAGTGAGACAGCTCTCTACCGCTGTGAGTTTACTGCTACAGGGGCACAGAAGAAGGGAGACAGCAGAGCTCCAAACGAAGGGAGGTGACCGAGGAAAACCGCTGGTTAACAATGAGTGGACAGAATTTATGTTTATTCCTCTGTCAGACAGTTCAATCCATTTGACCTCACATGGTCTGAACACGTAGCATGAATTAAAAGTGGTGACATGAAGCGTCACTATGAAACAAAGCACAGAGCTTTGAGCAGAATTATCCCCTGAAGTCCGAGCTGAGGGCAAAATGACCCAGAGAAATGTAAACGGATGTTCACTAAAGGCGTGGTGGAGTTTGGGGCAACA
Source organism: Antennarius striatus (assembly GCF_040054535.1). Classification (NCBI taxonomy): domain Eukaryota; kingdom Metazoa; phylum Chordata; class Actinopteri; order Lophiiformes; family Antennariidae; genus Antennarius; species Antennarius striatus. Next base: position 18,388,379 of record NC_090795.1, read on the forward strand.
GAAACATCTTTTAGTGATGGGGCAGTTGTGAAGAAGTGCTTAAAGCTGTTGTTGACATTTTGTTTGGGGAAAACAGATGAGATGTGTGGAAAAACTCCTGATGTCAGCTTCAACACAACCAGAACATCAGAAATATTAACAGCTGGATGGAGCTATTCAGAGAGAACCGTGTGTGTGTGTGTGTGTGTGTGTGTGTGTGTGTGTGTGTGTGTGTGTGTGTGTGTGTGTGTGTGTGAGGTTCCTTCACAAAGATCAGGAGCTCTTTGCTGGGTGTAACTCCACGATGAAACACAAGAGGACAAACATGTAACAGGAAAAGATGCTGATCCAGTCCAGTGGTCTCTGTCACCAACAGGACAGAAACCACCACAAGGTGTGCACAAGGTGTGCACAGGTACACCTTGTGCACACCTTGGTTTGATGGGGGTTGGCCTTTGGAAGACAGACTATTTTCACATAAACTGTAAAAAACTGCAAAAAAGCAAATCCAGTTGTCTTCATTCAACACAGAAACATTTCATTACACGAGGCGGCTGTCCTGAATCAAGACCCATCGGACTGAAGCTCTCTGCTTCCACCTAGTGTCTATGACTGACAACTACATGAAGCATCACCCCCCAAACACACACACACACACACACACACACACACACTAACACACACACACACACCTGTGGGGATCGCGGCAGCGTGACATAGTCACATAATGTCATCTTTACACCACACCGTATGTGTGAACAGACTGATGTTAGTTTGATAATTGGAGGACATTTACAGTCACAACCCAGTCCTGCAGCCAGTGGTGACACCATGAAATCAGCTCACAATCAAACCACTGCCCTTTGGTGCCCTCAACACTCAAACTGGTTTCTTACCAGTACAGGAAACGTCACTACGGAATAGAGATCGTCTGAGACCATAGAGCTCCTGTCATGGAACATCAGTAAACATCTGATAGCACACGGCCCACAAAGGCCAGCAGAAGGCCAAATGTTCTGCCCCTCCTTTCTCATCAGAAAAATAAAATACCCTTTTACCCCTCACTGTTGCCTTTCATGTTCCCAACATCACAATACTGAAGTATTTAGCGATTCACACATTTTTTCGTCATTATTTGGATCTTTCAACAAAGAGGTGTTGAAGCAACATGTGGGGGACAGTTTTAACACTGTATTACTACTATATTTAGACCGTCATTTTCTGGTACAGTGGAATTACCCCTTAAGAAAATGGATTCCTCCTTCCTCCTATCAGCGGGTGAGTTTTCACCCTTCAGATGTGTCTATCCACATAACTTCAGCACAAACAGACTCAAAGTGGACTTCTGGATCAACAACTACATCTTCTTCTTCTTCTTCTTCTTCTTTTCCTTTCGACTTTTCCCTTCAGGGGTCGCCACAGCGAATCAATTGCCTCCATCTAGCCCTGTCCTTTGAATCCTCTTCTCTCACACCAACTACCTTCATGTCCTCTTTCACTACATCCACAAACCTCCTCTTTGGTCTTCCTCTAGGCCTCCTGCCTGGCAGTTCAGAACTCAGCATCCTTCTACCAATATATTCACTATCTCTCCTCTGGACATGTCCAAACCATCTCAGTCTGGCCTCTCTGACTTTATCTCCAGAACCTCTAACATGTGCTGTCCCTCTGATGGACTCATTCCTGATCCTATCCATCCTGGTCACTCCCAGAGAGAACCTCAGCATCTTCATCTCTGCTACCTCCAGCTCTGTCTCCTGTCTTTTCCTCAGGGACACTGTCTCTAGACCAAACAACATCGCTGGTCTCACCACAGTTTTGTACACCTTTCCTTTCATTTTAGCTGAAACTCTTCTATCACACATCACACCTGACACTTTCCTCCACCCGTTCCATCCTGCCTGGACACGCTTCTTCACCTCTTTTCCACACTCTCCATTGCTCTGGACTGTTGACCCTAAGTACTTCAAATCCTCCACCTTCTTGATCTCTTCTCCCTGTAACCTCACTCTTCCACTTGGGTCCCTCTCATTCACACACATGTACTCTGTCTTACTGCGGCTAACCTTCATTCCTCTCCTTTCCAGGACAAACCTCCACCTCTCTAGCTTCTCCTCCACCTGTTCCCTGCTCTCACTGCAGATCACAATGTCATCTGCAAACATCATAGTCCATGGAGATTCCTGTCTGACCTCGTCTGTCAGCCTGTCCATCACCATAGCAACAAGAAGGGGCTCAGAGCTGATCCCTGATGCAGTCCCACCTCCACCTTGAACTCCTCTGTCACACCTACACACACCTCACCACTGTCTTACAGTCCTCATACATGTCCTGCACCGCTCTAACATACTTCTCTGCCACTCCAGACTTCCTCATACAATACCACAGTTCCTCTCTGGACACCCTGTCATCAGCTTTCTCCAGATCTACAAAAACACAATGCAGCTCCCTCTGGCCTTCTCTGTACTTCTCTATCAACATCTTCAAAGCAAATACTGCATCTGTAGTACTCTGTTTTGTCATGAAACCAAACTGCTGCTCACAAATGTTCACTTCTGCCCTTAGTCTAGCTTCCACTACTCTCTCCCATAACTTCATTGTATGGCTCATCAGCTTTATTCCTCTGTAGTTGCCACAACTCTGCACATCTCCCTTGTTCTTAAAAATGGGCACCAGCACACTTCTCCTCCATTCCTCAGGCATCTTCTCACTATCTAAGATCCTGTTGAACAACCCAGTCAGAAACTCTACTGCCACCTCTCCTAGACACTTCCATACCTCTACAGGTATATCATCAGGACCGACTGCCTTTCCACTCTTCATCCTCTTCAGTGCCCTCCTCACTTCATCCTGACTAATCTTTGCTACTTCCTGGTCCACAACAGTCACCTCTTCTAGTCTTTGTTCTCTCTCATTTTCCACGTTCATCAACTCTTCAAAGTACTCTTTCCATCTTCCCATCACACTACTGGCACCTGTCAATAGACTTCCATCCCTATCCTTAATCACCCTAACCTGCTGCACGTCCTTCCCATCTCTGTCTCTCTGTCTTGCCAACCGGTATAGATCAGTCTCTCCCTCCTTACTGTCCAACCTAGCATACAAGTCATCATAAGCTTCTTGTTTGGCCTTTGCTACCTCTACCTTCACCTTACGCTGCATCTCCCTGTACTCCTGTCTACTCTCCTCAGTCCTCTCAGTGTCCCACTTCTTCTTAGCTAACCTCTTTCTCTGTATACACTCCTGTACCTCCTCATTCCACCACCAATCAGAATCAGAATCAGCTTTATTGGCCATCGTTTGTTGAAAGCAGACGAGGAATTTGTTTCCGGCAGGTGGTGTCTGAAACTGTGCATTCATAACTTAACTATTCTAAATACTTTAAATATTATAAATAACTATACTAAATACAAAATGCAAGATGCAAAATGCAGTAGGTGGGGGGGGGGGACACAATGCACAGGTGCTGAGTGCATGTTGCAGGGATTTGGAGACAAATATTTAATGTTTATTGTTCAAGTGTCTTATGGCTTCGGGGAAGAAACTGTTTTTAAGTCTGGTTGTTTTTGAGAGGAGGGCTCTGTAGCGCCTCCCAGAGGGTAGACTTTTAAATAGATGGTGTCCAGGGTGTTGGGTCTGAGATGATCTGATGATCAAGTCTCCTTATCTACTTTCCTTCCAGATGACACACCAAGTACTCTCCTACCTGTCTCCCTGATCACATTAGCTGTAGTTGTCCAGTCATCTGGAAGCACCTCCTGACCACCCAGAGCCTGTCTTAACTCCTTCCTAAAAGTCATGCAACACTCTTCCTTTTTCAGCTTCCACCATTTTGTCTTCTGCTCTGCCTTTGCCCTCTTCATCTTCCTCACCACCAGAGTCATCCTACACACCACCATCCTATGCTGTTTGGCTACACTCTCACCTACCACTACTTTACAGTCACAGATCTCCTTCAGGTTACACCGTCTACACCAGATGTAGTCTACCTGTGTGCTCCTACCGCCACTCTTATAGGTCACTCTATGTTCCTGCCTCTTCTGGAAGAAAGTATTCACTACAGCCATTTCCATCCTTTTTGCAAAGTCAACTACCATCTGTCCTTCTGCGTTCCTCTCCTGGATACCAAACCTGCCCATCACCTCCTCATCACCTCTGTTTCCTGCACCAACATGTCCATTGAAGTCTGCTCCAATGACAACTCTCTCACTTCTAGGTATGCTCTGCATCACTTCATCAAAGTCCGACCAGAATTTCTCCTTCTCTTCCAGCTCACATCCTACCTGTGGAGCATACCCACTAACAACATTGAACATCACACCTTCTATTTCTAGCTTCAGACTCATCACTCTATCCGACACTGTTTTTACCTCCAGGACATTCCTAACAAACTCCTCCTTCAAGATAACTCCTCCTCCATTTTTCTTCCCATCTATACCATGATAGAACAACTTGAACCCTGCTCCTAAACTTCTAGCCTTGCTACCTTTCCACCTGGTCTCCTGGACACACAGTATGTCTACCTTCCTCCTCTGCATCATGTCAACCAACTCTCTACCTTTTCCTGTCATAGTTCCAACATTCAACGTCTCTACTCTCAGTCCTATACTCTTGGTGTTCCTCTTCTCTTTCTTCGAGCGAACGCACTTTCCTCCTCTCCTTCTTCGACCAACAGTAATCCCATTTCCACCGGCGCCCTGTAGGTCAACAGCGCCGATGGTGGTCGTTGTTAACCCGGGCCTCGACCGATCCGGTATGGAAGTCATAGGTTTGATTCGCATCTTTGATTTGGCAAAAGTTTTACGCCGGATGCCCTTCCTGACGCAACCTTCTGTATTTATCCGGGCTTGGGACCGGCACAATAAGACCCTGGCTTGTGTCCTCTTGCGGCTACATTAACAACTACACCCTAACAACTTTATTTAATGTAACCTGGACAAACTGTATGTAAACCAAGTGGGGTCCAACCTAAATGTGTGGCTCCTCCTCTCCAGACCAGCGTGTACACGTACTGTTATGTGTAGGAAAGGACATGTATTTCCCAGTAACCTCTGACCCCCTCTTGTGCCAATGTGCTCCTCATGTTTATGATCAGCAGAAGTCATATTAATTATTAGTAAAACTTGTATTCATTTTATTCATTCATTTATTGAATAGAAATAATAAAAATTAAAAGTGATTCATCCATGTATGCCTTCACACAGATATACACACGTTTCCTCTGTCTTTCTGATTTTGGTTCTCTGTTGCAGCTGTTGACATGTTTTTGCACCACAGCAGGTGAAACACAGTTCACAGTGTGTCTGCGTGTGTGTTTCCATTACAAACCGCTAACAAACATGGACATAGAGTGTTTTCTACGAAGAGGCTGAATGTGTTCCAGATGAATCAGTGTAACACGTCCCTCCTCCTCGGGGTCTGTGAACATCCACTACATTTGGAGTCAGGTCACTTTAATATTAGGATAAACAATAAATGGGAAAGAGATGCAGCATTGCAACAAACCAACATTAATAAAACTGTTAAATAAGGTTAAATTAAATGACAGCTGTGAAGGAAAGAATGGGAGCCTGGCTTCTTGCTGCTTCTGACAGAAATGTCACTGCACAAGACTCAATAATTCATAGACTGAAATTTTCTTTCGCACATTAAATTTAGTTTTATAATCAAATTCATCCAGATGAAATATATTAAATAATATTAATATTAAATAATGTAAAAATACCGTACAATAAATTTAATTGAAACATGTTCCCTGTGCCACATGACACAGGCGCCAGGAGATTTCATTGGGTTGTGGGCAAAGAGGAGCGTGTGAGGTTTGCTCAATGGATTTAGGACACATGTAGATGTGACTGCAGACTCAGTGTATCTAAATATAGTTTCAGCTCTCGGCTAAAACATCCTCGGCGCTCATTGTGCAATTTTAATATGTCTCTCCTTATCCAGAGCAACACGAAGCTGCTGCACTGCAGTGATGCTGCTGCTGGTGTTTCAGTCTATTTTAATCTGGTATTAAAACAGAATTCTTATGATTAAACCTCTATTTTTCTTTATATATGTATACACACACGTACCTATGTATGTGTATATACAGTATGTATATATGTACAGATATAAATATGTAGATATAGCCCTATGTGCCCATTTTGTTAGTGTTTCTACATTGTATATTAGAAGGGACATAGAGGACTGATGTCTGTAACCACAGACCTGAAGGTCTTCAGGTGGAGGGTTTCATGGATCCTTCATAGAGATGAACCTATAGAAGTAGCAGCTGGTCTTTTCTTGTTACTGGCATCCATCACTCATGCTGTTAATCTTCTGGATGATGAGATTACCGACAGTTTAGAGATTATTGAAGGTTTAGGAGTCTTTCACTTTAAAAAAAAAGTGACATGAAAATGGAACAGATTCTGCAGTGCTGTTTAATATATTTATTACCAGAACACCACCGACACCAGTTTAACTGAATCATTCATTGATTGTGGGACACAGGGACAGAGGCAGTGACACAAACTTTGATGATATACAGATGTTTGAGATGGGTAGTACAATATTTTCTGCCTGTTCTTAGAACAGCGCCAGTTTGTTTTGCAGCACTCCTGGTTGCAGTTTTCCTAAGAAACACTCGTAGAAACAAGTTTTGTTTTGGGCCTTCAACAGAACCCTGGAATACCTCAAATTCATGGGAAAAGTCTTTTGCATAACAATAGTACTACAAAAATGACTGATGGAATTATATTTTGGTGATAAGATATAAAATAATGCTTTTTTGCTGTCTGACAATCTTTAATAACTGTCAAAATAAGGCAAAAGTACGTGAAAAAGATGCATCAGGTGGGTCGGTTCACATCTGATGTTGTGTACAGCAGTGACAACTGTCTGTAATGAACACATTTATCCACCTGCTCTTGTTTTTACATGTCTCGCAGAAAATCCTTTCCATCACAGCACGCGACCCTGGCCTCCTTTGCTGCCGTCTACGTGTCGGTGAGTAATACTTCACCCCGTGAACATAGAAGTGTGCTCACTCTCTCGTGATCAGGACAAGTGTACAGGGGAAGATCTCTTGTTTCAGCGTGGGTCTCTTTCTACCCTTCAGTGTACAATCTATTGATGTCTACAATATCAACTTTTCACACATAAAATATAATAATGCACACACATGATGGTGTAAAAAGCAAAATCAATCTTTGTAAATAAATTTGCTTCAAGGTCGTTAACTTCCACCTGTTTTTTATAGTTGTCCCAACATGCTAATGTTGTTAGAAACAAAATCATCATTGTGAGCATAGAGTCGTCTTACAGAGGATTTGAGTAGACCAGTTTCCACACACACACACACACACACACACACACACACACACACACACACACACACACACACACACACACACACACACACACACACACACACACACACACACACACACACACACACACACACACACACTTGACTGTATTTTCATTAAACGTGAAAGAACAGCGAGGGGCTATTTGTATTTAATGCCTGTACTGTTATTCCTGAGAAGTTCACATGTAATTATGAAAAAAAAAAAAAAAATCAGCTAAAAATCTCTTCATCCGACTAGAAGATTGTATTTAGTACAACGGTACCACAGTGCCACCCGCTGGTTCAGGATAATCATTGATGCTGCATGAGTCCCTGCCTATAGAAATACAGTAGTTGTACATCACAAAAAAATACTAATATTGCGGTACCTACGAAATTAACTCATTGACTGCCAGACACTTTCAGCGCGGACAGCTCCCCAGTGCCAGAGATTTTGAGCATTTTCACTGAATTTTGAAGGCCCACCAAATATTCATTTTTTAGGCTACATAAGCATTCCACATATCACCCGAAACTTTAGACTGTCTTCTTTCATCAGAAAAAAAAATTGTTTCTAGCATCTATGTGTGTTTAGTTATTGCCCGTAGAACACAGGGTGGTTTCAGCAAAAACGGCTGATTTTGACCAGAAAACGGAGATAATGACGTTTTACTGCAGAGAAGCAAATTCAAGCAAAACTCCAACATCAAACTTCTGAAAATACTTTTACTTATTGAAACAATGCAAACAACATTAGAAAAATGTTTTTTGATGAACAAATGATTTTATAACAATTTTGAAAATTAGACAAAACATAACAAAGAGTACATTCATTTCACTCTCAACTGTCAGAACCATTTACAGGTGAGTGTGTGTGGGTGTAATGAATGATATTTTTTTTGCGTGTGATACGCAGTGAAGCATTCTCCTGCATGCAGGGGAATACGACAGGCCTTGCACCACATCCTGGTCTCACTCCTCCCACCCCTTCTAACACACACCCGACATTTCCTTGAGGGATGTGCCTTCTTTGTTGTGGCCCTCAAACGTTCCAGCTTGTGCCTGGACATCAGGCCATCGAGTCTGCCTTCTGGGTCTCTGTTTCTGAGTGACCTGGTTTGCAGCACGTCTTCGACCTCCATCTCCTCCTCATGTGACACGTACCCCTTTTCAGTCCAGGACCTGGCAATATCCTTCATGAAATCAAGGTGCGATTTCTTGATCCCTGGGTTCCTGGACCTGAACAACACATAGGCGTTGTACACACAAATCTGGAACAAATAGGCGACAAACTTTTTTGTCCAGTTTTGAGTTTTCCTGATGAAGGGGTAGTACGCAATGTTCTGGTCTAGTTTGTCCACCCCATTCATGCAGGAATTGTACTCCACCACACACTCCGGTTTGAGCTGTGCCACTTTGTCCAGCTGACCCTTCTGCCACACCTCCACCCTCTGCATCCTGTCGTTGTGGCAGGTTTTTATCATCCTCACCAGGCGCTTGTCCTGCCAGGCCAAGACCAGCAGCGGCGCTCCCACGTGGGACGCCGCCGAACTGCGGGGGGCCCCCGCTACAACCCGCCACGCTTTCCTTGCCTCTGATCCGGTCATCAACCTCCTTGGGTGCATCTCCTGCACCCCCCCGATCTTTACCGCTCTCGCTCATTTCCACAGCAGCTACACTGCCAGACAAGCTCTGTGCCAGTGTGAGCTGCTTGAACCTGCCTCCTCCACATGCTTTCGTCTTGCGCTTCGCCATTTTTCTCTCCACTACTGCCCCAACACCGACGCTTCTTCGTCGTTTTATCTGGTGATCTAGGGTGTGAAACACTGCCCCCGACCGGAATAAATGGAATACAAGGCTGAAAATCACACAGAATGTGCGAAACGCTTTGATCTAACGTTCCCTATAAAAAACGCCTAAGACGAAATATGACGTCTTTGGCACTCAACGTTTGGATTCTATAAGACGAAATATTTCATCTTTAGCACTCTGTGAGTTAATTGGTTCTGGAAGAAATTTCGTAAGTAGAAAATTTCGTCAGTAGAGACGCGTTTTCCATGCAAATGCCCTAATCCGTTCCAAGTCCACAAAATTCAGTCATAAATGTTTTATAAAGCATAAAAATGCATCAAAACATGTAACAAACAGATGTTACAGTACAGTACGTCTGTCATGTATTCATCCATTCATTCACGTTCCTCGCCAAAGATGCCAGTTCAGGGTCTGACCGGGATGCACTGCCCCCTGGTGGAGAACTCTGATGGGTGCGGTTGGTTTATAATACCAATACATTTGTTTTCATGTGTTTGGTATGAAGTCTGATATTATTGTTTTATGGTGATTTTCCACGGGTTCCCGCTAGTTTTCATGTATTTCTATTAAAAAATAACGCACAACGTGGCCATAGCTGAGGACAGAGAGAAGTTCTGGCAAGCACAAGCTGACCACCTCGAATCTGTGCCCAATACCAACAACATGAGCCGTGTCGTCACTCTGCGGCGCCAAGCCCGCAATGGCCCACGCATCAAGACAGCCCTGGTTAAAGACTCTGATGGCAACATCATAACAACAGAAGCAGACTGCCTCGTGCGCTGGAAAGAGCGCTTCAGCCTCCTTTTGCAGCACAGTTCCACCCCAATGATCCCACCATCATCATGGCTGCAAACACCTCAGTCCCTAGCGACGCCTGCAGTACAGACCCGAGGAAGTCAGAACCACTCTGAAGTAACTTAACAGGAAAGCCCCTGGCATCTGTGTAGTAACGGCTGAGATGCTAAAGTCTGGCAGTGACAGTCTTGTTGAGTGGCTCACCCACACCTTCAACCATGTGTGGGAGACAGAGAGACATCCCAGTGACAGGACCAGAGGAATCATCCTACCCTTCTGGAAACATAAGAGTGTCAGGCTAGTCTGCAGCAACCACAGAGGCATCACACTTCTCTCCATCCCCAGCAAGCTCTTCACCAGGATCTTGCTCACCCGTTCTCTCCCAGCCATCAGAAGTCGCCGCCGTCTCCAGCAGGCTGGCTTCATGCCTAACCGCTCCACCACAGACCACATCTCTGCCGTTAATAGAGAAGACCCAAGAATTCTGCAAAGATCGCCATCTATACATCAGGTTCATCGATCTGAAGGCTGCCTTTGATACTGTCTGCCATACCTCACTCTGGAGTATTCTACAGACCCTTGGAGCACCACCTAAGATAGTTGCCCTGCTCAAGCTGGTCTACAGCAACCCAGAGAGCTGTGTCCGTATCAACGGTACAGACTCCGACTGGTTCTCCATCTCCAGTGGCGTTCACCAGGGCTATGTGGTCGCTCCTAACCTTTTTAACTGTATCATTGACCATCTGATGTCCAGGGTCTGTGAGCGAGTCCCTGGGGTGTCCCTTGGAAACTACCACCTGACCGACCTGGAGTATGCTGACAACACCATCCTACTCAGCTCATCCTACAGCCAGCTGAGAGACGCCCTGGACATATACAGAGGAGAGGCAGAGAAGTTTGGTCTTCGAGTGAGCTGGACCAAAACCAAATTCATGCATGTTGGTGACAGACCAGATCCACCTCCCCTACAGCTGGGTGATGACACTGTGGAGCCTGTCAAGAGCTGAAAATGATCTTACCTTCAAATCTCTTTGGAAATCATCTGGTCGAAGTGCTCATGACAGATCCTTGGATCTATGGTCATTCTGACCCTGTTTATCCTGCTCTCCATTGCTCTCCAATCTTTCCAGAAGGTATTCTGAATAATGATACAGTAGGTTCCTATCTCTGTGTGTAACTCCTGTTGTGTTGGAACAACAGTTCACCTCACAAGTGGCCATGACTTTATTGGGTTTATGGCTTCAGTGATTCTATTGTGTTCTAATGGCTGCCCTGACTGATGAAGCGACGGGTGTCGCCGATGACTTATGACCCCCAGTGACCACTGTATACAAAAATGCTGCAGCACAGATTTGAAGGTTTCCTGACCACAGGGATGATGCCAGACATCAGGAAATTATTTTTATTTTTTCATAATGATAAACTAGATATATATTACTTTACAATGACTTTCCTGTCCCTTTAAATCTGCTCTCTAAAACATTGTACAGGTAGTCGTCAACTTACGACCTATGCAACTTACGACCGACCGACTTTACGACCACAATGTCCGGGTAGGGCGGGGCATTCCCTCCAGCCACAGTGCTCACGCTCTGAGACTCCCGCGCTCTCTCCAGTCCCCACGCCGCACACACGCTGTTCAGTCACACTGAGATCAGCAGCCCAGCCCACTACTGATGGGCTGGGCTGCTTAGGAGGCTGTGACGGAGAAATGTATGAATGGCGTATGGAAAAACTGTCAAGCGTTACGTGAACTCTTCTGCTGGATTTGAAAGTGACGAAGAACTTGATCAGATTCGGGAGAAAATAGTGAAACTGGCAAAAAACCTCTCCTTGGAGAACTGACGAATGATCGCGCTGTATGAAGAACTGATCGCGCTGGAAGAAGAAAGAGTGGAAGAAGAAGAGAGAAGAGAAGCAGAGAAAGAAGAGGAGGAAACAGAAAAAATGTTCACCACCAAAGGCTTGTCAGAAGGCTTTTCCCTGTTAAATAAACTCCGTGCACACTTTGAAGAAATGCACATAGAACATAGAAACATTTGCAAGGATTGAACGGATGGCAAACGACGCTTTCCGTCCATATCGTGAAATTTATGAGGAGAAAAAGAAACGAACAATTCAGACAAAGCTCACAATGATTATGAAAAGATCGTCTCCCGCTCCCACCAACCCACATGCTGCACCAGCTGATGATCTGGACGACCCCCAGCCAAGAACCAGCACCAGCGATGCTGGATTGAATTTTTACTTAAGGGTCGATTTACGACCAAGTCGAATTACGACCGATCTGTCGGGCCCAATCGCGGTCGTAAGTCGACGACTACCTGTATCCTTTATATTTAATCTTTTATTTTACAATGTGCCTTTTTGTGCATCAACGCTCACGACTTCACCTCATCGCAGATTTTTGGTAGCAGCCACGTGATACTGTAAACGCATTCAATTGGCTGACGGAATCTTGAGATGCTCTACGTTCCGTGAGTCTCGGACTTCAGTGAGACTCAAAAGTGCTTTAAACAGTCTCTCAGGGTGTTTTAAAGGTAATACAGATAGAAGGTGGTTTAATACAGTATCAGTATGGGGAGGGTTCAGAAACGTTTAAATTACCGGAAATAATAAGATGAATAGTTCGTAGCTCTATTGCGGAATTTGTTAATCGCACACACTGATACAACACATATCTATCTTCATTCAGGGAGAATGGACAATAATTCTGTCATGTGTCCACAGATGTACTTCAACAGCACCCTGACAGATTCATCCAAGCTGCTGAAGCCCCTGCTCGTCTTCTCCATCATCGTCTGCGCCATCATCTGTGGTTTGACCCGGATTATTCAGTACAAGAACCACGCCACCGACGTCTACCTTGGCTTTCTACTGGGAGGTTCTATCGCTGTCTATCTGGTAGGGACAAACCCCAGCAAAGGAATAGTTTTCAAACAGACACTCATCAGTTTAGCTGATTACTGAACCTACATCACCCTGGAGTCTCTGAATGTTACTGCAGCAATAACATTAATAAAACAGTGAGATTCACTCAAAATGGGAACAAACAAATGTCGTAACATCAGATAGAAATATCTACGGGGGGGCGAGTGGATGTTATGAAGATGTTGGCACATTCAAGGTCTACAATGCTAATGGGCTAAACAACCATTAGCCCACACAGACATGAGGAAAACATGCAAACTCCACACAGAGCGGGATGCAAACAGTCTCAGCCAGGTCACGTGTCCCTCTTGACCATCTGAAATGACTGAGAGAGTCGACCTTCTTCTTTCTCTTATTTCACGCTAACCCTTTATAAAATACTACAAGAGCCCTGAGGACCGATGTCAAAGCTAGGGGTCAAAACTCTGGCCTTATGTATGTCTTTTGTAAGTTTTTGAATCAACCAATCAAGAAATGCAGTATATTTCTAATTAGTACACTCCACTGTGTGTGATGTGTTAATGGTGTGTTTCTTCTGTTGCAGGGTTTGTATGCAGTCAGCAACTTTCAGCCCAGTGAAGAAGCTAGCACCAGATCCACTCTTCTCCTACACCACCCCCCCTGCTCCTTTCCACACATTACCCAAGATGCCCTTCTCCACCATCCACAAATCAAGGCTAGCATTGTTGGAAAGCATGGCTTACCCTCCTCCCACTCTGAGGGCCTCCTTCACATTGGTCACCAACAGCAGAGGCTTGATGAAGGCCGTAAGGGGTCCGGTAGTGCTGTCGAAGCTTTTTCCCCCTACAGCCCTCCAAACAGAGATGCCATGGTGACCTGTAGTCACACCCTTCCTCGGGTCCACACCCCCCAGGCCATGGCGGCGTACGAGGAAGCAGCCAGACACCATGCTGTGACCCTCCACCACGCCTCCATGGACACCAGTCGCTCAAAACAGCTCCTGTCCCAATGGAAGAGTAAGAACAGCAAACATCAGTGCTCCCTCCAGGTCCCAGACTCCTTTTCCTCCTCTGTGGACTCCTCGTCTGGCCAGTCCTCCCAACACCCGTACCACCATGGCAGCATGGACCTCCAGTCAGCAGCTGTGGGCCTAAACGGGGGCTTCGATCCACACGCATACATGTCTGCTCTGACCACTGGGACCAGTGCTACTCTGCCCAGTAACTGTAGTGGCATTACTGGAGGGGCCAGGATAGCCATGCAGTCCAGACCTGGGTCATCACAGTTGGTCCACATACCAGAGGAAGCCCATGAGAATTACAATGCCACCTCCCCCAAAAGGAGGGCGGGTCGAGGAACAAACGAGACGTTGACGTCAAACAGCACAGCTCAAGCTAACTGGCAAAAGGCTGCTGAGAAGACCACCATCCTCACCACCAATGGTAGGGGGGCCAACACCCAGCCACGAATCGCACAAGTGATCGCTCTGTCCAAGCAACAAGACCTGCTGAAGACGCACTCCAAGAGTTTAGACGAGAGCACCACTGGTTTCCGTACCAGTGGGAGTTACCAGGGTTCTGCTCACTACAAGGCTCTGACAGATCAGGACCCAACCCCTACCACAGCCCCCAGCCCACTGGGGAGTACCTCAGGCAGTGTTTCAGGCAGTACTGGAGCGGTAGTCAGAGTAGACGCCCACCCCGAACACAAAAAGCCAGTGATCCAGGCTCCGTCGATGGATGGCAGTGGGTCATGGAGGTGGTGCTCTGTCGATCACGCCGGTGGAGTCATTGGAGGTGCACAGATGAGTGGACCTGGAGGAGTGGGTGGGGATTTCAGGCAGTCCTTTGAACTCAGTGACCCAAGTAGAGACTCAGAAAGTGCAAACTCTGTTCACGAAGGGTCCAATGACAGCAAGCACGCCAATCAAGTTGTTACCACTACTGCTACCATGAACACCCCATCCACAGCGACTGTCCACACCCAGAACACCAGCTCAGAGCACGGGCCCCACACCCAGGGTCCCTCCACCATAAGGGTCACTCCAGGGGACGGCAGCGGTTCTGTGCCAGGTGGACGAGGTGGCGCAATCACTTCAGAAACCCCTTCAACCACTGCCCCCAGTCATGAATCCACTCTGCAGAGAAGAGGCAATAACATTGTCCTGATTCCAGAGAGAGCCGACTGTCCTGATAGTGCCCGAAACATTTTCTACAAGGGTACTTCCATCATTCCTGTATTCAAGGACTAAAGTAACGTGGATTTCTGACAAATTGTAGCTCATAATACCAGACAGCTGCATGTTCAGGGAATCCCATGTTTCTGACAACACGTCATCATCGCTCGCCTTTTATACAACAACTTAAAAAACAAATGTTTTGAGCATGAAACTTTTGTATGTGTTTACACAGAATCACAACCTATTGTGTGTTGTAGAAATAATCACTGCATACCTTGGTGGAAACTTATTCTAATATTGTTCCAGTGTTTTTGGAGGATCCTTTTTAAATATTTCTGTATGTTTTGGAGTTAAATCGTCACAAAATTAAAAAGCAAGTAGCACAGCAATCATCAACTGTAGTAAAAGCAGCAAAAGCAGCAAAACATTTGTATCGTAGCTGTGAAACACGTGTTTCCTTTGTGCCACTATCAGTTATATATGTGTTTGAAAGCGGTGCTAAACGATCCACCCATTCATCCGATTTCTCGTAGACCAGACAATCGCAATGGTTTTGTTGACAACAGTTTATCCGCCTGGCGGGTCACGTGTCTGCTAAAGCCTATCCCAGCTTGCTCTGGGCGAAAGGTGGGATACATCCCAGACAAGACGCCAGCCTGGGGTAACATGAAAGACAAACACACAAACGTGCTCACACTCACACCTGCTGACCAGTTCACCTAAGCTGCATGTTTCTGGAGGCAGGAGGAAGCTGTAGAACACGGAGGGAACCCACACAGACACGTGGAGAACATAAGAACTCCACAGAGACAGGAAATGAATCTGAAGTCTTTTCCCTGTGGGGAAAAAGGGTTATTTGCACCACTACACCACTATGGCACCCTGGGTGCTAAATCCAACAAAAAATAGCTGGCGTCTCGTTCAGGGTACCTCTCACCCGGAGCCAGCTGAGATGATAACCCGTCATCCACAAGGCAGATGAGTGTCTGAAAATGAAACAATTCAAATCTACCAGAAAATAGATGGAGGAATATTTTACAATTATTAAGTGACAGCAATGCATTTTGTATTTTGCTGCACATAAATAACAAAATCAACTGAGTACTATTTGAACCGTAAGTGTGCTTAACATTCCTTCTATTGAGTCAAACATGCTGTAACTTGCACTGAAGTGTGTTAACTGTAGCTTGTATACTGTGAACCCTGACCTTATCTTTATCCTGTATTTACATTATAAAGTCTCTGTCCGCACAAGAAAGCAACAATTATTCTACTTGTTTTTAACTGTAGGGAAATTGGGATAGTTTCTAAAATTTACTGCAATACTTACCCAGAAAACTGTGGTTTGCTTTTAGGGTAGGACTCACCAGGACATTCACTAGTGGTTCACAGGAAGTATGATGTGTGTCTATCCCCGTGACCTGAAAAGAAACTAGACTTTTATTTGTGTAGAGCAAGTAAAGCTGACCTAGTGAACACACACGTGTGTCTGGACCAATCACTATGCACTGTCACTGATTTCTCTTCTGTTAGTGAAGAACCTGCTCTGTAGCAGAAGATAGAGAGTTCCTTAGAAATACAATCATTAGTTTATTCCTGGTTCTTGAATTGTAGATTATTTAAACGGGGGTTTTAAGAAGTTTTAAGAAGAATTGTCTTAAATAGCATTTAGCTTAGTTTTTGCACAAGTACCCAGCTGTCTGTAGCATCTGTCCCAGGAATTGTTTGTCCTAACATAGAACTACTTCTAAAAGACTATATGAGAACATTCCACTTTTTTCTGTTTTATGTTTGTTCGTAACTAAAAAAAAACTTTAATCATTCTCATCAAAGAAAAAGCATATACATAATATTTATTAAAAATATAACATTGATTATAAATATTTGAGGCAGAACAATCTGTGAAGGATGAATCTAATTACGTGTTTCAGCACTCCAGCTTCGTTTCCTGTTACATAAAGGTCCTTTTAATGACAAGGACATAGGATATCACTATTAAATTACACCATTAAATCCTTCTAAATCCATATATATATATATATATATATATATATATATATATATATATATATATATATATATATATTTATATATATATATATAGAGAGAGAGAGAGAGAGAGAGACAGACAGACACACACCCACACACACATAAATATAAATACTAGAATTTGTGTGTCAATTTTAACTTAAAAATCATTAGATTTTTAGATTTTTTTAAATCATGACAGCATAAGCCTCCAACAGGGCCAATCCCAGGGGACTTTGGGGCGACAGGCATGGAGACCCTCCAGACACGCTGCCAGGTTGAATATTCATATTTAAAACAAACTTAACAAGACGTGAAACATTTAATTTTCTGTGCTGATGTGATGACGATGGTCTAACTAGGCCTCACATTGAACCCACAATGCATTTTTGTTCATGGAGACGTTCACCAACATGGAGACTGAAGACAATTCAGGTCAGATTAGCGTTAGAGCAGCAAAGTAGACGATAGACGACCTGTCAGGAAACTCTGTCACCACCTGTTAGTTCCTATTTTATTAATTACTGAGGGGGTCGTCCTCCTGTAGGAGACAAATGGTGTTGTTATGTCTCCTGGGATAATCGGTGCTCAGGTGTAAGTAGGAACCAATGTTGGCCGGGTCAGGTTTCTGTTTGGAAGAATTAAGAGTTTTTTGACGCTAAACTCAGACTTTTGACGAGCAGGAAGTGCATCAGGGCGGTGGAATACCTCAGCATTTTAACGCTTTGCTGAGCCTCTACACCCCCAAGGATAAAATTTATTTCCCCCCCAGCAATCCCAATATTGCAGCACGCGGCTGTTCGTATCCACGAATGTTCTGGATGCTCTGGATGCTCTGGATGAACTACAGATTTGGTATCTCTATCTCGCTGCTGTTCAGAAGTGGCTTGACAGGAACGTTACACTCGTAGCCCATTCCTGTGTGTTGAAACTCTTGATGTTCACTCTGTCTGAGGCTCACCCAGGTTCTTAGATCAGCTTGGTTTGCAATCTTCTCGAGGCTGTAGTCATCCCTGCTGCTTGTGCCACTCACTACGAACATGCTTTGATCCAGCACTCTGAAGTTCTTTCAGTGATGGTCTTCTGTGATCTTACTCTTCCTAAGTATCTTTAGGACCATCTTCAAGTCAACAGTCTTCTCTGTGATTGCAGTGGTGTTTCCTGAAACTGAGTTTCATGGTATTCATACAGCGTAAACAGTGACTTGCTCAGAGGAATTATCTAGGGTGCAGAGAAATGTCCACGTTAGAGTGAGTCTTCAAATTGCATAAACTAATTTTTGCCTGTGGCTGACGGGTAGATAAAAATGTGCATGTGGGTTTTAATCATGTCAGTGAGCTGTCTGCAGGACCTTAGTTTAACAAGTGGTCGGGATAAGAGCCAAGTAGTGTACCACCCACTGGAGACCAGGGTTTTGTTGGTTGTTAGCCTCATCTTTTTCTGCACAAATGGGATTGTGCTGTTAATGGAAATGACAACATTTTAATCTGTGTTCCTTGAACATAGATTAAAATACAGTACGGATTGGTTAGAAACCATTTGTGTTGCCCCACAGGTTGTGTCACCTTACAGAAGATAGAGCTCAACATGTTTCAGTGGCTCAGTTGGGAGAGAAGTATTCTGGATTATTAAGATTATACGTAGCAATCAGTGGCCAACCACTGCTGTGAAACGAGAGCATAGCTGGAGTTGAGTTTTACTGTTTTACCCGAGTCATGTATATCTGCTCTATAGTTTACAGGTTATACATGACTTAAACCTGAGTTTAATATTACACTTTCTTATTATACAGTTAAGTTGACAGTTGCTCATATTTACTCACACATCTAATACCAACTTTTTACATTAAACAAAAAATGTCTTTGTTCACAGGAAAGCATTACAGGAACATCTTTACAGAGGTAACCTTAAAGTGAGGGCTCAAACTACAAGATATGGTTTGTAGATTGCGACCTTTACATTGTCTCTTTAGCATGACAAAATAAAATAACACTTCACCTAGAGTAACTGATATTTTAATTGTATTTTAAGGGGATAGAATTATAACATGCAGTTGTTTCTATTACATTGTTTTGTGATTGTTTTGAATTAGATTTGTCTCAAAGGCTGTGAAATCAAAGAGTGTAATGTCACACAAAGACAATGTAGATAAAATGGGCATGTCTGAGAGGACGCTCTCTGCATGTTTAGCCTCTTGCATTGTCCTGGTAATAATTCATGTTTTCTAATACTGTGATCCACTGTCTTAATTCTATGCAGCAAGTAAAATATAGACATTAAGATCAGTTCAAAAGGAGAAAAAGTTCAATGATCATGTTTATTTTATTTGTTTTTTGTAATGAAAAAGTTTTAAAAGTCATCTAATTTAAGAATTATATTACTGTACTTTGTATTGAGAACACAATCAGGGTAGATGCCACATGCATTGTCTCAATGACTCAAATAAATGTTTGCTATTGAATTCATTTATGTTCTATTCCTTCTCATTACCATTACTGCAGCATGCAGGCGTTCATTAGTACGGTTACTGGTCACCTGCACATTCTGCTCATGACAGACTCATCATCATCCACAAAGGACATTCCCTCAGTGACAGTAATGCAGGACCCTCTTGACAGTACAACAGGGTCTCACAGGAGTTCTGTCTGGATAATCCAGAAGTCCTTTGCCAGCGTCACACTTATGCTGATGATTTAAGTAAACCCAGATTAAGACATGGGGCTCTTCTTTTCCAAATGAGGTGTGTTCTTCACAATGCCAGCTTTCCTTAAATGTCCTCTCTGTCAAACCTGGTCACCCCCCCCCCCCACATACTAATCAAACTGCAACGTGTCTGAATAACAAAAAAAAACCAAAAAAGGCCACAGAAATCAAAATAGCATACTTGGCTCCAGGAACCTTCTGTGGTCATTTATACATCTGTGTCTAAGCACATACAGTGTCTTGCAAAAGTATTGCCCCCCCAAAAACTTGTTGATATTTTGCCACATTTCAGGCTTCAAACTTAAAGATAACAAACTGAAAATATTTTTCAAGAATCATCAACATGTGAGACACAACCGTGAAGTGGAACCAAATGTATTCAACATTTATATCGTGTTTACAGATAAAAACCTGAAAAGTAGGATGTACAGATGTGAGACCAAATGACACACAGGTGGACTCTGTCATTGTTGTCATTCAGGTCAACACTGGATCATCCAGAGGTCATCAGAGAACTTCTGGAGTCGTTTGGCTGAGCTGAGAGAACAGGGGGCAATACTTCTGTACATCCTACTTTTCAGTTTTTTATCTGTAAACAATATAAAATGTTGAATACATTTGGTTCCACTTCACGGTTGTGTCTCACATGTTGTTGGTTCTTGAAAAATATTTTCAGTTTGTTATCTTTAAGCTTGAAGCCTGAAATGTGGCAAAATGTCAAAAGGTTCTTGTGGGGGGCCAATACTTTCTCAAGGCACTGTATATACTGTATGTTCAACTTCAGTTAGCAACCCACTTTGTTACCATCATTTCTCTTATACTTGATTTTCCTTACACCTTTCATGATCTTTAAGTATATCCAAGCTCCCAAAATTTAATAAACTATTAAGAGCTAATAATGTAAGCAGGGATTTTATATTTCTTTCTGGATTTTGCAGGGAATTGGGGGCAGTGAGACCAATACATGATATTATCTGATGCATTATAATAATGCAGCCTGTAACAAATGTTTGTGTTACTATGAGGCAGAATGTGACTGATTCTTCAGATACTGTGTCATACAAATGAATGAAGGTAATCTGAGAAGTGTGTATAGCAGTTGAAGGACATTTCATGATCAAACACCCCCATGTTCCTCTTGGTGGTGCTAGAGTCCAATGTACAGTAATGCAACTCAAGTTAGTTATATCATATACAGCAGTGGTCCCCAACCCCTGGGCCGTGGACCGGTACCGGTCCGTGGGTCATTCGGTACCGGGCTGCACAGAAAGAAAAAATAATTTACATTACTTCCATTTTATTTGTTTCAGAGTCTGAAAGATGTTTTATTTTGAAAAATTACCTGATTCTCTGTTTGATCCATCTATGTCAGTGGTCCCCAACCACCGGGTCACGAACCGGTACTGGGTCACGGGACATTAGGTACTGGGCGGCACCGAAAGTTTGACTTTCTCTTTTTTAATGATTACCAGACTAAAGATGTTTTATTTTGAGAAGTGACGTCTGTGCTGAATGACGCACAGACGAATGCGTGCGTCTGTCCCGTTTGACAGGTCTGGGTCACGTGACAGGTTACCAGCAGTTACCCATAAATTAAGCGCCCACAACCGGTCCAGTGTTCTGGATTAAAGTCAAGGCAGATTATCCTGAGATCACCCAAAAAGTATTTAATCCCTGCTTCCATTTCCAACCTCCTGTCTGTGAAGTGAGATTTTCTGTAGTGACCGTAAAGAAAACCAAACTGGAGTAGACCGGACGTCTGAACACACACTGAACACACTCATTGTCTCCATTACCCCGAGATCAGAGGTCCACAACCACTAATTCTTTAATTATTATTATTTGATTGACTTGTTCACCCTTTTATTGGAAATGATCAGTATTTCTCCCACATTAAATGTAAGTTTGTAAGTCGCTATATTTCAAAATAAACCTAATCAGTGCCGTCACTTCAACCGAGTTTTTAATATAATTATTTCTTACAGTGTTTATTATCAATTTATGAAAAAAGGTTGTTTATTGTGTGTTGATGTCTGCATTTTATATAAAAACACTGCGAATGATTATTAGACTACAGCTGTTTTGGCGTCATTAACGATTATCGAGCAAATGAAGACCGGTCCGTGAAAATATTGTCTTGGATGAAACCGGTCCGTGGAGATAAAGAGGTTGGGGACCGCTGATATACAGTACAGCGGTACCTCTACTTAACAAATGAATTGGTTCTGGAAGAAATTTCGTAAGTAGAAAATTTTGTAAGTGGAGACGCATTTTCCATGCAAATGCCCTAATCCGTTCCAAGCCCCAAAAAATTCAGACATAAATGTTTTACGAAGCATAAAAATGCATCAAAACATGTAACAAATACATGTTACGATTAGATTATTACACAATAAATGAGAGTTGTGCATAACGTAAAAAACAAAGAATAAAGAATAGTAATGATGGTCATTTACCTTTTAACTGCTGTCCTCATTGTTTTTTGCCCTCTTTGGTTCATGCCCTCTTGCCCCACCATGAACAACAGAGTGAATTCCAGTCCTCCTTCTGAACTTCTCCAACCACCCACGCAACGCCTTAAACTCCTTAAACTTCCTTTAGTTTTAATAACGTGGTGATTGTAGATGCATTACGGCCATATTCTTTGGAGAGATCAACCAAACGCATCCCTTTTTCAGGCTTTTCTATCATCTCTTGCTTTGTTTGTACGGACAAAAAAACTCTTTTCTTCGTCTTTTCTTTTCCTCTTTTCTCCGTCACTTTCTTGGGCTCCATAGTGAATACTCTAAAAGTTAATATATTTACGTAAAACTATCAGAACACCTCATGGGTCAAGGGTCGAATGACGAGGACCCTGCATAGACACCTATCTAGATACACACAGAGGTCCCTCTTAGCCAATGGGATGCCAGGAAGATACTAAGTAATAGCCAATGGCAGAGCAGCTGTAAGAATGTTGCGTTCAGGAACCTGTGGGAGCTGTGAGTATCAGCCCATACTGCATTTTTACCTTTCGTAAGTCGAAATTTCTTTCATAACTAGAGGCAATATTTTCCTGCTGAGAAGTTTTGTAAGTAGAACATTTCGTAAGTAGAGACATTTGTAAGTAGAGGAACCACTGTATTGTGAATATATTTAGGGGCTGTGGCATTAAGAAGCGGGTATTGGAAATGAAGGGCATTGAAACTTGTTTTGTTTTAGGTAAGTAAAGATGTTTCTGTCCTTACGACGTGCTTGAGGTTAGTTTGACTGAGTTCTTCTGTGTGGTATCATCACTATGACCATCACTATCACTAAGTGTCGTGTAAAACAAACCTTATGGGGAAGTGGGGCTAAACAGATCAATGACTGTCAGCCTGGACACATCGAGAAAAGAAAGATTAGGTAATTTTATTCTAGTGGTAAGTGCAGGTTGTTCTTACATAATGGAGCGCCTGTTTAGATGTTTTGAGGTTTTTAGCATTCTGTTAAATGGAAACAATGCTAAAAGACACAAAGATGATTCCTGTGAGAAATGTTTGCATTCAAGTTCAGAGTCCTTGAGCCATTTGGTGTTGGCCTGAGTAAATACAGTAAGGGGCGTGTCACTGACCCTAACAGGTGATGACCCTTCCTGGACTGCAGGGGGGCCAAGAAGCGAGGGGGTCTAGAAGGTGACCAATTGTGTGCAGTAAAATGTTTTGTTTTTTTACTTTATATACTGGTCTGATCCCTGGAGGGAAATTAAGAGCACACTCGAGTTAGTGGTTCAAACGCATGCATATATATGAGTGTGGCCCCTGTAGCACACACACACACACACACACACACACACACACACACACACACACACACACACACACACACACACACACACACACACACACACACACACACAGGGGTCTGTAGGCATGCAGGGGGAGGTAGAGTGGTGGGCAGCCCCTTTGTGGTGCACCCAAATGAGCAACTTGCAAAGGGGATGGCGCCTTGCTCAAGGGCGCCTTGGCAGTGCTCCGTAGCTGAGCTGACGCCTCCCACTGTCAGCTCACAGTCCGGGTGTTTTTTGGGCGGGAGCAGGAATTGAACCACCGATCTAAGGAACATTGGACGACCCACTCTACCACTGAACCACTGCCGCCCCAAAAAGTTGGCTAAAAGCGACCCAGATGGGACTCAAACCCACAATCCCCAGCTCCAGAGGCTGGTGCCTTATCCATTAGGCCCCTGGGTCAATACAAATACAACACAAATGTAAATCTGTTGTTGGGATGAGCCTGAAAATAAAAATACACTCACCAACGTGGATCCACACAATGCCTCTTTATTTAACAATGAAATCCATTGTTCTTTCTTTCTTCTAAAAACCTCCCATGGCTCTGTCGAACAATTTGTCGTTGCGTTTCAGATCCATCCGCAAGTCTTTCTCTCTGGACATGGAGGCTCATGCGGAAAGCCGCGTCTGTCCGGTCGTATTTCTGGCATACGTTTTTAGACGCTTCAGTGCCGAGAATGAACGTTCAGCAGAAGCAGTGGACACAGGGATGGTTACAGCCAAAGAGGCCAATGCCTTAATTGCCCCATACTCTCACTCAGATTTTTGATCTGAAGAAAATCAAGGAGATCAGCAGGACTTTTCCCTTCAAAATCAGCCATGCCATATATTACAGACAGTTCTGTTCTAAGTCAGGGAAATCAAACAGTATTCCATGGCTCTGCATCAAGCTGGAAAAGGCTGCTTGCGGAAATCTTTCCCTGTAAGTGTAAAAGTGCTGGGGGTCGAGGAGGGAGAGAAACATCTACATGTTATGGTCCTGAAATCGATTCCGTGTCTGGGAACAAATGTTGTCTAGAATGCTGTGGTTGAGTTTTTGGTAGCGTGCGCTCAGATCTTCTTGCTCTGCGCCCCGGCCTCTGCCCACAGCTGGAACACCTGAGTTTGTTCATATGTGTCATTGAATTTTGGCTTGGCCTGCTCAACTGAGTGACAAAACTCGTTCACCCTTGTCAAGCAGAACTTTACAACCAAAGTTTTTGTCTGTAATATTGCAAAAAGCACATCAGCATGTTCAAAAATCCTGTTGAATGTGTTGAGCAAAAAAACAAAACTCAAAATCCTCCAGACCTGCCTTGAATCCATCTGCAGAAAGTACAGTGTCCTCATCATACTTGTAATGGTGTTCTAATATATGATCAAATAACTCCTTTAGCGCAATTTGCTTCTCAAAGACTGCATTCACTAATCTAGACGTAAATTGCCATCGTGTTTTGGCGCAACGTGAGGGAGGCACCGCTTGCAAATTTCATCCAAGAGTTGCGTGTGCTTCGGAGATCTAGAGAAGAACACAGTGAGCCCATTCATTGCGCAACAACTTTGCCCAGAGGACATTCGTATTCCTCAAGGAAATGAAAAATAAGATCGGCAATGTCGTCAGCTCGCCTGCCACTGGTGACATCCACAAATTTTACAAAACGCTCCTTGACCCCCGCGGGCGTCACGTAACGTAGGACCAGTGCGAGCTGTGCTGTGTTCCCCACATCTGTGGTTTCATTAACCTTCATGGCGACAAAAGGGGCACTCTTGATCTCCGCTTTTATCACATCTCCCATCACTTCAGCAATAGTATAAATGAGGGTGTTTTGGATTTTTCCTGATGTCCCGGTAAACAACCTCATCGTGGAAAGGTGGTAGTGCAAGTCTGGGTTGTATTAAGCAAGGAAAGAAAGAAGTTCCACGTAGATACCTCTGTTTGAGGACTGGGAGCTTTCATCATGTCCCCTAAATGAAAGTTCTTGTTTACCCAAAAAATATGACACAACCCATCAGTCTTTTCAATATCTCCCTATTCTTCTTATCCTTTTCCTTGTGGACCTCCGTTTGCCTGCGTGCCTGTTCACTGAGCTGCAAATCCACTCGGTTGTCTCCAAACGTTTTTGAAAGTACAGTAGCTTTTAAGTGCCCAGACGATGCTTGGTGTTTCGTTGCTGCTTTCGTGAGACAACTCAAGTTGACAAACCCAGTATGACTCCATGCACCAAACCGATCCGATGAAAACAGCAGGCATTCCCAGCAATATAATTTGCAGCGTTGCTCGGAAGCCATTAGCCACGGATACCGTTCATAGTTGCTGGTTTGAAAATGTCGGACAAAACCTTTTCCTTGCTGGGAAAGACTAGCTAGCACCGGGGTCGGCCGACCTCTGCTCATAATATCCAGTTTTTCTTGGAACGTCAGTCTTGAAAATGGTGTGGCAAGTAAATCTGCAACCAGATCTACCTCTCTTCCTCCGTCAGCCATCGTGGGTAGCTGTGAATGTCCTGGTTCAGGTTCAATGTGTTACAAAATGAACCTAACCTAGCACGTTAGGTTTGAGGTAGCAAGTTAGGTTTACTCCACAAACCATTGGAGTTTTGTACAAGAGCAGCAACGCTGTCCGCTACTGCCCTGCAATGACTCCTTTGCACCAGCAGGTGTCAGCGTCCTAGAAGGCTTCTAAACAGGACCGGCATGAAGGGCCTGAGGTCTGCAAGTCTGCGAGCTGATTGGTCCAACGCTGTACACTGAACAGGCTGTGTCCATTCATCACAGCAGGCAGAACCATCACTGTGGATTCTGAAGGTCTGGCAGATTTCATGGAACCTGACAACACTAGCTGGCTGAAATAGAGTAGAGTAGGACTTTATTCATCCCTTCAGGAGGTTCCATCAGGGAAATTAATTAAATTAATTAAATATAATTGGATAAAAAGTTTTATCCAACTTTTTAAATGGAAAAAACTTTATATAAAAATACAACATGAATAATAAATAATATTCCAATTTTATTTAAAAATATTTATGAATAAATGTGTTTTACTGAGTATGTTTAAGGCCAGCAGACAAGGCCTTGCTGGCCCTGATGGTCCGCCACTGCTGGTCACACCGTGTCCGTACCTTCTAATTCTTCTGAGGATAAACTCATATAGCAGAAGAATTCCCTGACATTCCACAGAAGACGATTACGGTAACTGAAGGCTCTGGGTCCCATGCTCCAGTTGGAGACTCAGGATGCAGGTTTTAAAGACCCTGCATCCTGAAGGATGTCTGGTTAGTGTGACCCTTTAGTAACTTTTTAGCCTACTTGGATGCAAAGAAGGCAAAACAGTAAATCAGTCCACTAGGAATTTGCTTGGGGACCAAAGGATGGCCAGTTCACTGCCGAGTTGCCCTTGAACAAGACACTGAACCCCACAAGATGCTTGTAGGGTGCTATGTGGCTGCCATATGTCAGAGAAACGTTGTGGCTGTGTTTGAATCAGAATTATAATGCTGGATTAGATGTATGTAGTGCTTTTCTAGACACCCAAAGCGCTTCACAGGGGATCCATGATACATTCACTCCTCATTCATACTTGGTGATGGTAAACTACAACAGGACTCAAAAAACTCTCAAGAACTGAAGAAGCCTCTTGAATTAGAGGAAAAACATCTTCCATGAAACTTTCTGAAAGTCCAGTGGATTGACTTAAACACCTTTGGACAACCATGAACAGGATAACTGGGAACCTACAGAGATAAATCAGTAGCCACAGCTGCCCTGGGGCAGACTGATGGAAATGTGGCAGCCAATCCGCGCCTGCGGCCTCTCCGACCACCACCAGAACAATCACACACATTCACACACCTGCGAGTCCTTCACTGGAGGTAAGGAGGGTAAAGTGTTTTGCCCAAGGACAAAACGACAAATGACGAGGGGAGAGGGAGCTGGAATCAAACCGCCAACCATAGAACAATTGGATGATCCGCTCGACCAACTGAGACACTGATTCCCCTATGGGGGAATTATTATTATATATCATTAAATATTATTAGATAGATCGATAGATAGATCTAATAATATAATTAAGTTTTAACAACAAAACTTCATAGAAATTTAAAAGGTTAAAATAAAAAGTCTAAATATGGACCATAAACATGACTTATGATAACAAAAAGCCTCAGCCATAAAAATGTCCTGGTTGTGTAGGACTCAGAAAAATACTTGAGTATGGTTTTATATTCTTTTTTTTACTTTCTTTTTATTGAAGTCTTAAAACAACAACAAAAAAGTGAACAACACAACAAAACACAAATCAGCAAACATATACAATAGAAAATGACATCGTTCAAGGCTTCTCGTACCTTCCTACAGAAAGGAATAACCTGCATGAATAAAGTGACAGTACTGACAATATAAAACATGTGATTACTGGAGCCCATCAAGAATGGAACATATCAGTTTAACTTGAATCTGAGCTGTTTTTTTGTTCCATTGAATATACTGACATCAGTCTGTCTCTCCATTGTGTGTGGTGGGTGGGAGGGGGTCAAGCCAGGCCTGAGTTAACATTTTCGTTGCCACTGGCAAAAGAATATTCAGCCGTTCCATGATCTATGCTTCCCTCTGGTAATATTCTCAGAATATAATACCGTGGATCTAAAGGTGAATCAATATTCAGGTTTTAGAATCTGTTAATGAGGTTGAAAATGCTGCCATTCCATTTCCTCTGCCTGTTCCTCAAAGAATGCGTGTTCACACGTACACAAAGTCTGCAGCCCAAGAATTTCCAAAAACAGAATTATTTATGTCATTTATCATTTTTCTGATCACGATCTTGTGAAAAACGGATTGAAAGATTTAGAATGTAGCTTTGCCCAAATTGTCTGAATATTTGAATTACCCAATAATTTCATTCATTGTATTATGAGAATGTTATAGACTGGATCTCAATAACTTCTGTCAAAATATGTGCATTGTTATCTGTGAGTGTCAAAGGTTAGGATGTTGGGGACAGCATCTCTTCTGAGGGGGAGTATGTGACAGGTTATTGTGTGAACAAAGTAAAACATCGCTCAGATGTAAATGTTGAGCCCTTCTTTATGGAGTGGTTGATCAGTTTTCCCTTTATAGAGTTCTGATGCTGTTCATTACTGGAAAAGATGCAGAAGTGATCCAACCATCTGCACCCCACCTGATGGAGCTGATGAGACTCCACCCCACCTGATGGAGCTGATGAGACTCCACCCCACCTGATGGAGCTGATGAGACTCCACCCCACCTGATGGAGCTGATGAGACTCCACCCCACCTGATGGAGCTGATGAGACTCCACCCCACCTGATGGAGCTGATGAGACTCCACCCCACCTGATGGAGCTGATGAGACTCCACCCCACCTGATGGAGCTGATGAGACTCCACCCCACCTGATGGAGCTGATGAGACTCCACCCCACCTGATGGAGCTGATGAGACTCCACCCCACCTGATGAAGCTGATGAGACTCCACCTCACCTGATGGAGCTGATGAGACTCCACCTCACCTGATGGAGCTGATGAGACTCCACCCCACCTGATGGAGCTGATGAGACTCCACCCCACCTGATGGAGCTGATGAGACTCCACCTCACCTGATGGAGCTGATGAGACTCCACCCTACCTGATGGAGCTGATGAGACTCCACCTCACCTGATGGAGCAGATGAGATTCCACCCCACCTGATGGAGCTAATGAGACTCCACCTCACCTGATGGAGCTGATGAGACTCCACCCCACCTGATGGAGCTAATGAGACTCCACCCCACCTGATGGAGCTGATGAGACTCCACCCCACCTGATGGAGCTAATGAGACTCCACCCCACCTGATGGAGCTGATGAGACTCCACCTCACCTGATGGAGCTGATGAGACTCCACCCCACCTGATGGAGCTGATGAGACTCCACCTCTCATCATGCTCAGCTTGTTTGGGTCCATATATTTGGTTGAGCAGCCTTTGTCTGCTGTGAACTTGATCAAGAACGGTTTTAAAGGTAGACAAAGTGACCCCACCTACATGACATTTTGCACATCGACCACAACCAGACCTGCCATCAGGACTGAGATCCAGAGCTCAGGTTCACCCTTCACATCATTATCAGTGGTTTTTCTGTTGTTGCGTTATCATGGCAACACGTCTGTCATCACACAGAGTTGTATGTTACACTGATGTGCTTATTTGAATGCTTACATTTGGTAAATTCATTGTTGCATTTGAATAAAAATATTAAATAAAAGAATATGTATGGCTATCTGATTGTTTTGAAAATTGTCGACCCCCGGACGGTTCACGTTATCAAATCTGGTCCACCTTCCTAAACGTTTGGACACCCCTGTCATAGATTAAGATTTTGTGTCATGTAAAATGAATCCAAAATCTCAGATTAAGTGAAAGTTTTTTCTGATGTCAGACTTCATGTGGTCTTTTATTCTTTCCTGTTGGCGTCAGCTGCAGCATTTTGTCCTTTTATCTTCATCTCTGAGACCTGAGCAGGGAATGAATGCAGGTCTGGCCCGTTAAAGGAAGACCGTGCAGAGTGGACACAAACACAAAGACAACCAACAATTTAGAAAAGGCTGAAAATTAGTGCCAGCAGTACCCTAGCCCTACCTGTCACAGAACTCAACCCTACTCCCCCACACCCCCCACTTCCCAACAAATCGCATCCTGCCAACACCATCTGTCTGTAGTCTAAGTGCCCTGTATCATTGTTTTTTTGTGATGTAGCTGGTTTAAATCCCTGTTTACTAATTAAGTTAAGTAGTTAACAAAGATCTCAAAAAACACACACAAGAGCTGCACTGCTGAACTGAATTGTCTGACAAAGTATCAGAGTCATTTATAATGTTGTGCTTGTGAACAGGTGTGTTCATGCTGTTACCTGGAACTCAAAGTAGGTCGGACACACCTCCTGCAGCCTGCATGAGGTGTGTAGAAGAGATGGTAGAAGAAGAGATGCACTGCATCGAGAGAAAAATGAAGGTGGAACACTCAGTAAAGTGTTAGGATGAACATGTCACGTGTAAATGTTGTGTCCTTAAACAGGGAAATGGTAGTCAGAGCGAAGTGAGGAAAACCACACAGCTGTCGTTCACTTGTTATATTGAACCATTTTGCATGTAATACATATAAATTTTACTTTTATTTAACAATAACAAGAATACGTTCAATAACCCAGTGTCAGTAACACAGATATCATTAGAAACCTTTTTTATACCTTTTTAAAAAACTAAATTACCGTATTGGCCCGAATATGAGACGACCCTGATTATAAGACGACCCCCTCTTTTTCAAGACTCAAGTTTGAAAGAACCTCTCCAAGGAACCATCACCTTACCGTGGTGGAGAAGTTTGCATGCCCTAAGGATCCTGGGAGCTATGTTGTCGGGAGTCTTGTACTCCTGGTAGGGTCACCCAAGGCAAACAGGTCTCAGGTGAAGGGCCAGACAAAGAATGGTTCAAATATCCCATGAAAAACGGAAAAGGTAAAACTGTGACCCTGCCCGGAGGAAGCCCGGGGCCCACGTCTGGAGCCAGGCCTGGACGGAGGGTCCGTCAGCGAGCACCTGGTGGCCGGGTCTGCCACGGGGCCCGGCCGGGCTTAGCCCGAAAAGGCAACGTGGATTCTTCCCACCCCTGTGGACCCACCACCCGCAGGGCAGACCGATGGGGTCGGGTGCGCTGCCATATGGGTGGCAGTGACGACAGGGGGTCACGACAGACCAGACCCGGGCGGCAGAAGTTGGCTTTGGGGACGTGGAATGTCACCTCACTGGCGGGGAAGGAGCCGGAACTTGTGTTGGAGGTGGAGCGCTACCAGTTGGATCTGGTGGGGCTTACCTCCACGCATAGCCTCGGTTCTGGATCCAAACTCCTGGATAGGGGTTGGACCTTGTTTTACTCCGGAGTTGCGTCAGGCGTGAGGCGCAAGGCGGGTGTGGGGATACTCACAAGCCCCCGGCTGAACGCCGCTGTGTTGGAGTTTACCCCGGTGGATGAGAGGGTCGCTTCTCTACGCCTTAAGGCTGTGGGGGGGAAAACTCTGACTGTTGTTTGTGCATATGCACCAAATATCAGTTCAGAGTATTCGGCCTTCTTGGGGTCCCTAAATGGGGTCCTTGAAGGGATCCCTGCAGGGGACTCCATTGTTCTCCTGGGGGACTTCAACGCACACGTCGGCAATGATGGAGACACTTGGAGGGGCTTGATTGGGAGGAATGGCCTCCCTGATCTGAACCCGAGCGGTGTTATGTTGTTGGACTTCTGTGCTAGTCACGGATTGTTCATAACTAACACCATGTTCGAACACAAGGATGCTCATAAGTGTACCTGATACCAGAGCACCCTGGGTCGGAGGTCAATGATTGATCTTGTGATCGTATCATCTGATCTTCGACTGTGTGTTTTGGACACTCGGGTGAAGAGAGGGGCAGAGCTGTCAACTGATCACCACCTGGTGGTGAGTTGGGTCCGTTGGCGGAGGAAACCTTTGGATAGACCTGGTAAGCCCAAACGAGTAGTCCGGGTGAACTGGGAACGTCTGGAGGAGGACTCTGTCCGTGAGGCCTTCAATTCACACCTCCGAAGGAGCTTCTCGTGCATCCCTGTGGAGGCTGGGGGCATTGAACCTGAATGGTCGATGTTCAAAACTTCCATTGCTGATGCTGCAGCTGAGAGCTGTGGTCTCAAGGTCTTGGGTGCCTCAAGGGGCGGTAACCCTCGAACACTGTGGTGGACCCTGGTGGTCAGGGAAGCCGTCCGACTGAAGAAGGAGGCCTTCAGGGGCATGTTGTCCCTGGGGACTCCTGAAGCAGTTGCAGGGTACCGACGGGCCAAAAGGACTGCAGCCTCGGCTGTGATGGAGGCAAAACAGAGGGTGTGGGAGGAGTTCGGAGAGGCCATGGAGAAGGACTATCGGACGGCACCAAAGTTGTTCTGGAGGACTGTCCGACACCTCAGGAGGGGGAAACGGGGAACCATCCAAGCTGTATACAGCAAAGATGGGACACTGTTGACCTCCACTGAGGAGGTTGTCGGTCGGTGGAAGGAACACTTTGAGGAACTCCTGAATCCAACTACCCCAACTGACCCGTCCTCTGTTGCAGAGGCAGAGCTGGAGGATGATGGGGGATCAGAGTCAATCTCTCTGGGCGAAGTCACCGAGGTAGTTAAACAACTGCACGGTGGCAAAGCCCCGGGTGTTGATGAGATTCGCCCGGAAATGCTGAAGGCTCTGAGTGTTGAGGGGCTGTCGTGGATGACACGCCTCTTTAACATTGCGTGGAAGTCTGGGACAGTGCCGAAAGAGTGGCAGACTGGGGTGGTGTTTCCTCTTTTTAAAAAGGGGGACCAGAGGGTGTGTGCCAATTACAGGGGCATCACACTCCTCAGCCTCCCTGGGAAAGTTTACTCCAAGGTGCTGGAAATGAGGGTCCGGCCGATTGTGGAGCCTCAGATTGAGGAGGAACAATGTGGGTTCCGTCCTGGTCGTGGAACAACGGACCAGCTTTTTACTCTCACGGGGATCCTAGAGGGGGCTTGGGAGTATGCCCATCCAGTCTACATGTGTTTTGTGGACTTGGAGAAGGCATATGAT
Organism: Antennarius striatus; assembly: GCF_040054535.1. NCBI lineage: Eukaryota > Metazoa > Chordata > Actinopteri > Lophiiformes > Antennariidae > Antennarius > Antennarius striatus. The sequence continues at coordinate 18,421,508 of NC_090795.1, forward strand.
CGTGTCCCCAGGGATATACTGTGGGAAGTACTGCGGGAGTATGTGGTGAGGGGGCCTCTCCTCAGGGCCATCCAATTCCTGTACGCCCAAAGTGAGAGCTGCGTTCGGGTTCTCGGCAGTAAGTCGGACTTGTTCTGAGTAGCTGTTGACCTTCGCCAGGGCTGCGCTTTATCACCAATTCTGTTTGTGATTTTCATGGACAGGATATCGAGGCGTAGTCGTGGTGAGGAGGGGTTACAGTTTGGTGGCCTGAGGATTGCATCGCTGCTTTTTGCAGATGATGTGGTCCTGTTTGCGTCATCAGCCTGTGACCTGCAGCGCTCACTGGTCCGGTTTGCAGCCGAGTGTGAAGCGGCGGGGATGAGGATTAGCACCTCCAAATCTGAGGCCATGGTCCTCAGCAGGAAACCGGTGGAATGCCTTCTCCAAGTGGGGAATGAGGTCCTTCCACAAGTGAAGGAGTTTAAGTATCTTGGGGCCCTGCTCACGAGTGAGGGAACAATGGAGCGTGAGATTGGACGGAGAATTGGAACCGCACTGGAACCGCACTTTACCGCACTGTTGTCACAAAGAGGGAGCTAAGCCGAGAGGCAAAGCTCTCCATCTACCGTTATATCTTCGTTCCTACCCTCACCTATGGTCATGAGCGATGGGTCATGACCGAAAGAACGAGATCACGGATACAAGCGGCTGAAATGGGCTTTCTCAGGCGGATAGCTGGTGTCTCCCTTAGAGATAAGGTGAGAAACACTGCTGTTCGCGAGGGGCTCAGAGTAGAGCCGCTGCTCCTTCGCGTGGAAAGGAGTCAGTTGAGGTGGTTTGGGCATCTGGTGCGGATGCCTCTGGGACGCCTCCCTAGGGAGGTGTTTCTGGCACGTCCAGCTGGGAGGAGACCTCAGGGCAGACCCAGGACCAGGTGGAGGGATTATATCTCAACACTGGCCTGGGAACGCCTTGGGATCCCCCAGTCAGAGCTGGTGGATGTGGCCCGGGAAAGGGAAGTTTGGGGCTCCCTGTTGAAGCTGCTGCCCCCGCGACCCGATTCCGGATAAGCGGTGGAAGATGGATGGATGGATGAAGTTTGAAAAAAGACTTTTTGACACCAAATTTAATTTTATACAGAAAATAATTACAGTACATCTGAAACAAACGATTATAACAATATACTGGAGAGAAAAAGCAAAAAGTTATTTTGCCTCTGTGACGGGTTCGTGTATGCCGTAAAGAAATAACTTGATGGCCAGCCGCAACAGTTCAATTTTTGGTGGGGTTTTTATTCACACCACAATAACTCGTGAAAAAATATTTACAGTGCAAATAAAATATCCCAAACCAAACCCCAGTGCAACAAAAATAAGTATCTACAAAGGAAATCCACAACCATAACCATTTACCAATTGCTCTACTTTCGCTCCTTTCAACTCTCCGACTCTCACCAATCCCTATTCCGACTCCAACTACCACAGGCAAACCAGTGAGCGGGACCGCGCTCCTGCGGTCCTGCCAGAAAAAATGACAGCTCCGCTGCAGCCGCTCTCCTGCGCGAGAGAGAGGCGCGCGGAGCGAAGATGAACGGTGATGGACGGCGCGGTCTCTACCGCTCCATCACATTATCCTTCTCCTCCCCGAGGTTGACGATGTGCGGCAACCTTGATAAATAATCCGCCACAACGTTGGTTTTGCCCGCCCGATGGCGGACTTGGAACCGGAACGGCTGCAGGGACAGGTACCAGCGGGTGAGACGACTGTTGTGTTCTTTCATCGAGTTAATCCATGTTAGCGCTCGATGGTCAGTCTCCAAGTCAAACTCCCTCCCCAGCAGGTAGTACCGCAAGCTCTCCAGAGCCCACTTGATGGCCAGGCCCTCCTTCTCCACAGTGGAGTACCGGGTCTCTCGTGGAAGCAGCTTACGGCTCAGGTACAAAACCGGTTGCTCCTCTCCTGACGCACCTTGGGTCAGGACAGCTCCCAGTCCCACGGCCGACGCATCAGTCTGGACCAGGAACCTCCGGCTGAAGTCGGGGCTCCTTAGCACAGGTGACGAACACAGGCAGGTCTTCAGGGTCTGGAAGGCGGTCTCGCAGTCCTCACTCCAGGTGACCGGATTCCTCTGGTCCTTCGCCGTGAGGGCGGTCAGCGGAGCAGCGATGGTGGCGAACTGGGGAACAAACCGCCTGTACCAGCCAGCCAGGCCCAAGAAAGACCTCACCTGCTTCTTGGTGCACGGCCGCGGAGTGCTGCGGATGGCCTCCACCTTGTCCATCTGCGGCCGGACCTCTCCATGTCCCAGCCGATAGCCGAGATACCGCGCTTCTTCCTGGGCCCACTGACACTTGGCCGGATTCAGTGTCAGGCCCGCCTGCTGGATCTTGCTCAGGACTCGTTCCAGGTGCTGCAAGTGCTCCTCCCAGGTGGCGCTGAAGATGACCACATCATCCAGGTAGGCAGCACTGCAGTCTTCACACCCCCGCAGGACACGGTCCATCAGCCTCTGGAAAGTGGCAGGAGCTCCATGCAGACCGAAGGGCATGACTGTGAACTGGAAGAGCCCAGCAGGTGTCCGGAACGCCGTGTATGGACGACTGGACTCTTCCAGGGGCACCTGCCAGTAGCCCTTGCAGAGGTCGAGGGTGGTGATGAACCTCGCTCGGCCAATCTTCTCCAGAAGATCGTCGATCCGGGGCATCGGGTAAGCATCAAACTCCGACATGGCGTTGAGCCTCCGGAAGTCGATGCAGATGCGGAGCGAGCCATCCTTTTTCACCACGATGACCACTGGACTGCACCACTCGCACTGCGATGGCTCGATCACCCCCAGGCGCTGCATCTCCTCCACTTCCCTCAGGAGCTTCTCCACCAGATGCTGTGGCACCCTGTAGGACCGCTGCCGGACTGGCCCCCTCTCCTTCAGGCGGACGATGTGCTCCACCAGAGCAGTCTTCCCCGGGTTGGCGGCGAACAGCTTGGCGACTCTCTGGAACACCTCGCCGAGTTGGTTGGTCTGGACCGCAGACAGGTGGTCGAGAGCTGGTTCGGCAGGCTGGTTGACGCTGGCCAGGGACGATTCCTCCTCCCCCTCACTGTCCACCTCCGTCACCAGCAGGGACGCCACAGGAACCGGAACAGGAGCCTCCTTCCACTCCTTCAACAGGTTAACGTGGTACGTCTGCCTTACCTTTTTCTTCTGTGGCTGGTGGATCTCATAAGTGACAGGACCCATCTTCCGGAGGACGGTGTAAGGGCCCTGCCACTTAGCAAGCAGCTTGCTGGTGGAGGATGGCAGTAGGAGCAGGACCTTCTGGCCGGGCTGGAACTCCCTGTGTCGGGCCTGTCTGTCGTACCACGCCTTCTGGGACTGCTGGGCCTCTCGCAGGTTGACCTCAGCCTCCTCCCGGTACTCTGCCAGCCGATCCCGCATCTCCAGCACGAACTGGACCACACTCTGATCACCGGCTGCAGACGAAGGCGCCTCCCACGTCTTCCGCAGGAGATCCAATGGCCCCTGGACGTCCCAGCCATACAACAGCTCGAACGGGGAGAACCCGGTGGAGGCTTGAGGAACCTCCCTGTATGCGAACAAGAGGAAGGGTAACCATCGGTCCCAGTCCCGCCCAGTGTCTGCTACGAACTTCTGCAGCATCTTCTTCAGCGTCTGGTTGAACCTCTCCACCAAGCCGTCCGTCTGCGGATGGTACGGGGTAGTCTTGATTGGAGAGATTCCCAGCTGGCGGTGGAAGAGCTGCAGTAGGCGGGAGGTGAAGTTTGTTCCCTGATCTGTCACGATCTCCTCAGGAATGCCGACCCTGGAAAACAACTGTACGAGACAGCGCAGCACAGCAGGGGCAGTGACCGTCTGTAAGGGAAATGCCTCTGGGAACCGCGTGGCATAGTCCGACACAACTAAAATGTACTGGTGCCCCCTACTGCTCTTTACCAATGGGCCAACTATGTCCATTGCTATGCGCCGAAAGGGGGTGGAGATTATGGGCATTGGTTGGAGGAAAGCACGGTCTGACTGGCGCACATAAGCGGTCTTTTGACATGTGGGACATGTTTTGCAGTACGTTTGAACATCCGCATACATGGAGGGCCAATAAAAACGGGAACTCATGCGTAAAAAGGTCTTGTTGCGACCTAGATGACCTGCCCAGGGCAAGGTGTGTGCCAAGTGCAGGATCATCTGTCGGCAGGACACAGGCACCACTAGGCACTTAACACCATCAGCCACAGCATACAAAACACCATTTTCTACAATAAAACACTGTTTGTTGCCCTTTTCCGCATCCAGCCCCGCAACCACCTTATCAAACAATGGCTTCAGAGACACATCCTCCTTTTGTACAGTCCCAATGTTCTCTGGCACCTCCCACATGTCCTTTAAAAGCCCCTCCTTACAGTCTGGCCCCCTCGAGTTCAGCCGTTTTTCAAATCGCCGCTGCCGGCGAGACTTCCGTGGACCCTTGTTCCCTCCCTCAAACAGGTCACTGTCCAAGGTGGGAAATGGGTCCAAACAAGGGTCCCTGGTTTGCTCAGCAGTCACCCCAGCCCTAGCCTGGGCTCGGGTGATCACGAGTCCTGACAGAGCCTTCACACCATCCATGTCCTCATTCCCCTCTTCCCGCAGTACATCTAGCAGCACCGGTAGGTCCCATCCCAAAATGGCAGCCGCAGGCAACTTCTCCACCACCCCCACAGTCATCAAATACGGCTGCTCTTCCACCACAATTGTCAGTTCTGCCGTGGGGTAGGAATGCCTGTCACCATGCACACACATAATGTCCTCCTGTGAGCTACAGTCAATCACCCCGGTGGGCACCAAGTCTCTCCGTACCAGGGTTAAAAAACTACCAGAGTCAATAAGCGCACTCACAGGCTGTCCATTAATGACAACGTCCTTAAAACGCTGCCGTTGTGCTGCAGTTTTTACCTCCTCAGCTCGCGGAGTGTAACAAGCACCAGTAAGCTTCGCCTTTCTGAGTGGGCACAGAGAGGCTTTGTGCCCTGGCTGCTGACAATAAAAACAGATTAGCTCCTTACCGGTACCTTGCTGACTGGCTGCTGAGCTGGGGTTCGAGGATGGCTGGTAGTTTCCTCTGCCTGCTGGTCGGGGCTGCGCCTGGAACTGTCGACCTGGACCGCCTGGGTGTGCTGCTGGGCCTCCTCGTCGGGCATTGATGTATTGCAGCGCCAGCTTGGACGCTGCTAGCCCATCTGCAGGCTCATGCTCCTTCACCCAGGTGCGAATGTCGGCCGGCAGGACACGCAGAAGCTGCTCCAGAATGATGTGCTCACCAATCTGCTCCTTCGTGTGCTGCTCAGGCCGAATCCAGCGCCGATAGAGTCCCTTCAGGCGGTGGTAAGTCTCCGTTGGATTCTCTCCTTGAGGCACCATACTGGCCCGGAACTGCTGCCGATATGTCTCTGGTGAAACATCAAACTTGGCCAGGAGCGCTTCCCTCAGGTCGGGGTACTGGTGGGCCCTCTCCTCGTCCATTGCTGTGTAGGCCTCCAGCGCCTTTCCACTGAGCAATGGCACCAGGCGGCACGCCCACTCCGACTGCGGCCATCCCCACGTCTTGGCCATGCGCTCAAAGCGCAGGAGGTAGCTTTCGATATCCTCTCCAGCCACGTATGGGGGAATTTTGGGGTCGCCGTATGGTCTCGCCTCAAGTCTGTAAAGATCGTCTCTGCTACTCACGTGCATCCTGTGAGGGTCTATGGGAGAGCTGCGGGCCCGTCGTGGAGCAGGTGTTGGTAGATCCAGCCGGAGGCTCATGGACGACCCTTCAGCTGGTGACACGGCCTCTGCAGGCGCCAGATTGTGCACTGCAGGCTTCAACTCGGCCGTTTGGGGTACTGGCATCGAAGCCCGGAGTCCTTTCAGCTCTGCCAGGAACCCCTCGTCTCTCCTCTGCTGGCCTTCCATAAAATGTCTCATTAAACCAATGAGCTCACCCAAAGGTTGCGTTTCTTCCTCCCTGGTAGCCAATTCTGCCTCCTCTGGCTCCAACTTCCTTTGTTGCGACCGTCTTCTCCTTCGGCTGGCCATCCCACTTCTGACACCAAATGTGACGGGTTCGTGTATGCCGTAAAGAAATAACTTGATGGCGCAGCCGCAACAGTTCAATTTTTGATGGGGTTTTTATTCACACCACAATAACTCGTGAAAAAATATTTACAGTGCAAATAAAATATCCCAAACCAAACCCCAGTGCAACAAAAATAAGTATCTACAAAGGAAATCCACAACCATAACCATTTACCAATTGCTCTACTTTCGCTCCTTTCAACTCTCCGACTCTCACCAATCCCTATTCCGACTCCAACTACCACAGGCAAACCAGTGAGCGGGACCGCGCTCCTGCAGTCCTGCCAGAAAAAATGACAGCTCCGCTGCAGCCGCTCTCCTGCGCGAGAGAGAGGCGCGCGGAGCGAAGATGAACGGTGATGGACGGCGCGGTCTCTACCGCTCCATCACAGCCTCATTCAAATCATGCAAAAACTGTCTATCACATCTGAATATCTGATGGGCATCCCGTCCTCTCGTTTCTTGTCCACGTACGCACACACCCTCCTGTCGAAGCGGCCGCTCTGAGGACCACGGAAAGCGTTTCTCTGACTGTGAGCATTTTTCAGGCGATCTTTTTGAGCTCTCCTTCTCCGTACATTACACTCTGTGACACCATATTTCACAGCCGCTTTGCAATTGTTTGAAGACTCTGCCTTATTTATCACCATCATCTTGAAGTTTGCATCATAACTTCTCCTCAGCTGCTGGTTAACCTGGAAGATCTTCCACCCACTTTTCTCCAGATTATCGCTTCGTTTCTCCATTTTTTGTTACCTCTTCTCTTTTCTTTCTTACCGCTATTTTTTATTTTTATTCTTCGTGACAGGGGTTCGTTTTGGCCTGGGGAGACAAGTTCAGCGTTCGCTTTAAAGATATCTGGCGCCATCTAGCGTTGTGAATGGGTATAATGTCTAGACCCCCAATGTAAGACGACCCCGACTTTTTCAGTCTTGTTTCAATGCAAAAAACACCGTCTTATATTCGGGCCAAAACGGTAATCCATGGCCAGCGGCTTATGGAATATGTTTTTAGCTTAACAACTTTCTTCTAGTGCCACATGAATAGCAAAATTAGTATTTGACCTGACTGTAGAAGTGTTGATGTATCAGTAACTAGCAAACAGTCCGATATGGCCACGCCGCGATGTTCTAGCTTAAAACTTATAACAACAAACTCTTTCAACACTAAAACAACAGGAAACATGTCGTTTCTACCAAATAAAATCCCACTAACACAGAGTACAGCACTGCTGACGTGCCTTAGAAAGGTATAAAGTTGTAAAGTTGCTGTGTGTAAGGTAATTACAGGGAAACTGTAGTGAGGTAAACCACACATCACGCAGCTGTCGTTCACTTGTTATATTGATGAGACAACAGCGCGAGTCTCCCCCTACAGGAGCCCTGAGGCATTACCAACAGATCACTGAGCAATCGATCTACCTACACACGGCTGTAAGGCGTTACCAGTATATTACGGAATAATCAAACTTCTCATATGACTCGATAGATAGATAGATAGATAGATAGATAGATAGATTAACAGGACATATACTAAAAAATTTAAAATATAAACAGTATAAAATTAAATTAAATCCATTTAACCGCGTGCTGACCTCGCCACCTCCCCCCCGCTCCTCCTGAGAGAGTCATTGTACCCCCTGATGGCACGGGGCACGAAGGAGGACCTCAGCCTCTCTGTGGAGGTGCTGTGTGATAGCAGTCTGCCGCTGAAGGTGCTCCTCTGTTGGGAGAAGGTGGTGTGTAGGGGGGGGGGGCTGGTGTTGTTCATGATAGCCCTGACTTTAGACATGGTCCTGCTCCCCAGAAGCGTCTCCACAGAGTCCTGGCTCAGCCCGACCACTGAGCCCGCTCTGTGGATGAGTCTGTTCAGACGGTCCATATCTCTTTTCCTGGCCCCCCCACCCCAACACACAATGGCGTATGACAGCACACTGGAGACTACGGACTGATAGAACATGTGAAGGAGCTTAGGACAGATGTTGAAGGAGGCCAGCCTCCTCAGGAAGTACATCCTGCTCTGCCCCTTCTTGTACACACAGTCCCAGTTGAGTGACCAGTCCAGTCTGCTGTCTAGCTGCAGTCCCAGGTACTGATAGTTTTCTACCACCTCCACCTCACTGCCCTCCATGATCACTGGCTGTGGAGAGGGAGGTGCCCGCCGGAAATCCAGAACCATCTCCTTTGTCTGGGAGACGTTGAGCTGGAGCTGGTTCTGTTGGCACCACTCCACAAAGTCAGCCACCAATGCCCTGTACCCCCCTCATACAGGCACCAATGCCCTGTACCCCCCCTCATCACCCTCCTGGATACATGCCACAATCGCAGTGTCATCGGAGTACTTCTGTGTGTGGCAGGTATCTGAGTTGTGCTTGAAGTCCGATGTGTAGAGGGTGAAAAGAATTTTAAATTTAAATTTAATTTAAATGGGGGAATGGGGGAGAGCACGGCGCCCCCGTGCTGCTGGTCACCATAGAAGAAAAACAGTCCCCCATACGGACGTACTGGGGTCTGTCCGTTAGGTAGTCCGTGATCCAGCTCATGAGGTAGGGGTCCACAGCCATGGAAGTCAGTTTGTCCTGCAGGAGCCGGGGCTGGATGGTGTTGAAGGCGCTCGAAAAGTCAAAGAAGAGCACTCTGACGGCACAGCCCCCCGTGTCCAGGTAGGAGAGCACACGGTGGAGGAGGTACAAGACAGCGTCGTCAACCCCAACCTTGGCTTGATAGGCGAACTGGAGAGGGTCCATAGCACCCTGCACCTGTGGACGCATGAGCTCCAGGACCAGTCGCTCTAGGGTCTTCATTACGTGGGAGGTAAGAGCGACCGGTCGGTGGTCGTTGAGCTCAGTAGGGCATTTTTTCTTGGGTACAGGGACGATGCAGGAGGTCTTCCACAGTGACGGGACCCTCCCCAGCCACAGACTGAGGTTGAACAATCGCTGCAGGGGTCCCCTAGTTCCGAAGCACAGGCTCGGAGGAGTCTTGGGGAGATCTTATCCACTCCAGCCGCCTTATAGGGACGGAGCCTCTGTAGCGTTGTCGTCACCAGGTCTGCAGTGATGACGGTCTCGGTTGTGTTGGGAGCAGGAAGTCGTGGCGAGGTTGGAAGTCCAGCGGTTGAGGTGTGACCGTTGAGCTTCGCAGCTCTTGGAGTGGGCTCGGGAGAAGTGGCAGGGGCAGGGGTGGAAGGAGAAGTGGCAGAGGTGGAAGGAGAGGAAGCACAGGAGGAGGAAGCATCAGGGGAGCAGTCTGCAGGGCCGGGAGAGGTCTGGGACGAGGAGCCGGGAGTGGTGGGGGAGCTGAACTGATTGAAAAAGCTATTTAGTTCATTCGCTCGTTCACTGTTCCCCTCCACAGTGCTGCGCCCTTCCCCGTGTCCGGTGATGGTTCTCATCCCATTCCAGACTTCCCTCACCTGGTTGCGCCCCAGCTGCTTCTCCAGCGTCCTCCTGTACGCCTTCTTGGCCTTCCTCAGGCAGTCTCACTTCCTGCTGGGCCTTCTTCATCTCTTCCTCGTTCTTGCTCCTGAACGCCTGCTTCTTTCTGTTCAGGACAGCCTTGACTTCATTTGTTGGGGTAACACCTGACTGTCCTGACAGGGGCCACGGTGTCCACACAGAAGTTCATGTAATCTGTAAAACACTGAGCTGCCCCCTCAACGTCCTCCCCATGTGAGTCCACGATGACATCCCAGTTGGTGGTCTGGAAGCAGTCTGGAAGCAGTCTGGAAGCAGTCTGGATGCAGTCCTTCAGCGTTTCTCTTCTTCCGGGGACCACCTCCTGACCTGTCGTGTTGTTGCTGGCAGCCGTTTAACCAGCAGGATGTAGGTGGGCTGTAGGTACACTAGGTTATGGTCTGATTTACCTAGTGGAGGGAGGGGGGTGGCGGTGTATGCCTCCTTAGCATTATTGTAGAACAGAAACATTGATCTGCTCTCACTGCAGACCACAATGTCATCTGCAAACATCATAGTCCATGGAGATTCCTGTCTAACCTCGTCTGTCAGCCTGTCCATCACCATAGCAACAAGAAGGGGCTCAGAGCTGATCCCTGATGCAGTCCCACCTCCACCTTGAACTCCTCTGTCACACCTACACACACCTCACCACTGTCTGACAGTCCTCATACATGTCCTGCACCGCTCTAACATACTTATCTGCCACTCCAGACTTCCTCATACAATACCACAGTTCCTCTCTGGACACCCTGTCATCAGCTTTCTCCAGATCTACAAAAACACAATGCAGCTCCCTCTGGCCTTCTCTGTACTTCTCTATCAACATCCTCAAAGCAAATACTGCATCTGTAGTACTCTGTTTTGGCATGAAACCATACTGCTGCTCACAAATGCTCACTTCTGCCCTTAGTCTAGCTTCCACTACTCTCTCCCATAACTTCATTGTATGGCTCATCAGCTTTATTCCTCTGTAGTTGCCACAACTCTGCACATCTCCCTTGTTCTTAAAAATGGGCACCAGCACACTTCTCCTCCATTCCTCAGGCATCTTCTCACTATCTAAGATCCTGTTGAACAACCCAGTCAGAAACTCTACTACCACCTCTCCTAGACACTTCCAAACATCTACAGGTATATCATCAGGACCGACTGCCTTTCCACTCTTCATCCTCTTCAATACCCTCCTCACTTCATCCTGACTAATCTTTGCTACATCCTGGTCCACAACAGTCACCTCTTCTAGTCTTTGTTTTCTCTCATTTTCCACGTTCATCAACTCTTCAAAGTAGTCTTTCCATCTTCCCATCACACTACTGGCACCTGTCAATAGACTTCCATCCCTATCCTTAATCACCCTAACCTGCTGCACGTCCTTCCCATCTCTGTCTCTCTGTCTTGCCAACCGGTATAGATCAGTCTCTCCCTCCTTACTGTCCAACCTAGCATACAAGTCATCATAAGCTTCTTGTTTGGCCTTTGCTACGTCTACCTTCACCTTATGCTGCATCTCCCTGTACTCCTGTCTACTCTCCTCAGTCCTCTCAGTGTCCCACTTCTTCTTAGCTAACCTCTTTCTCTGTATACACTCCTGTACCTCCTCATTCTACCACCAAGTCTCCTTATCTACTTTCCTTCCAGATGACACACCAAGTACTCTCCTACCTGTCTCCCTGATCACATTAGCTGTAGTTGTCCAGTCATCTGGAAGCACCTCCTGACCACCCAGAGCCTGTCTTAACTCCTTCCTAAAAGTCATGCAACTCTCTTCCTTTTTCAGCTTCCACCATTTTGTCTTCTGCTCTGCCTTTGCCCTCTTCATCTTCCTCACCACCAGAGTCATCCTACACACCACCATCCTATGCTGTTTGGCTACACTCTCACCTACCACTACTTTGCAGTCACTGATCTCCTTCAGGTTACACCGTCTACACCAGATGTAGTCTACCTGTGTGCTCCTACCTCCACTCTTATAGGTCACTCTATGTTCCTGCCTCTTCTGGAAGAAAGTATTCACTACAGCCATTTCCATCCTTTTTGCAAAGTCAACTACCATCTGTCCTTCTGTGTTCCTCTCCTGGATACCAAACCTGCCCATCACATCCTCATCACCTCTGTTTCCTGCACCAACATGTCCATTGAAGTCTGCTCCAATGACAACTCTCTCACTTCTAGGTATGCTCTGCATCACTTCATCAAGGTCCGACCAGAATTTCTCCTTCTCCTCCAGCTCACATCCTACCTGTGGAGCATACCCACTAACAACATTGAACATCACACCTTCTATTTCTAGCTTCAGACTCATCACTCTATCTGACACTCTTTTTACCATCAACTTGAACAACTTGAACCCTGCTCCTAAACTTCTAGCCTTGCTACCTTTCCACCTGGTCTCCTGGACACACAGTATGTCTGCCTTCCTTCTCTGCATCATGTCAACCAACTCTCTACCTTTTCCTGTAATAGTCCCAACATTTAACGTCCCTACTCTTAGTCCTATGCTCTTGGCGTTCCTCTTCTCTCTCTTCCTACGGGCACCCTGTAGGTGAACAGCACCAATGGTGGTCATTGTTAACCCGGGCCTGGACCGATCCAGTATGGAAGTCGTAGGTTTGATTCGTATGTTTGATTTGGCAAAAGTTTTACGTCGGATGCCCTTCCTGACACAACCCTCTGTATTTATCCGGGCTTGGGACCGGCACAGTAAGACATTGGCTTGTGTCCTCTTGTGGCTATATTGTAAATATGATCGTGTAATTATTAGTTAATTAATCTGGTTCTAAACAGAACTGTAGAAATGACTGAGGACTTACAGTAAATTACAGTATTATTGTAATTTCTATTACATATTTATTCTTCTTTTCCAGTGTTTCTGTAATTTATGGGGATTTACATTAAATTAAAAACAAACTAATTTATATCATTGATTGTAAATAAGGTAAATGTATTTTAAAAGAGTGATTTATTTCTACTTGGAATATCATGTCAATCCTTAGCTGCCTTTCAGCTCACGGTGATTGTATAGAAATGTATGTCTCTTAGTGATTCTCAGTGTGCCACTCATGACTCAGTGCCACCATTCTCATTTTTATGTGTTTTTGCTGAAAGTGTGGTGTTTTCACCGGACTATCTTTAGACTAAAGCCGCCAACATACTCCACTTCTCTTCAGAGGTTGGCATGGAAACAGAAGTTTGAGCAGCAGCGATAGAGAGGGGTTAGTGTGTTGAAGACGAGAACAGACCAAATGATGAAAATTACTGTGAGCCAAAGATGGCATTGCATTACTCTGTTGTTTTAGACTGTTAATCATAAAAACTATTAGTTCACTCCAAATATCATTACAGTAACTGCTCACCGCTCATTCATTCATTCATTCATTCATTCATTCATTCATTCATTCATTCATTCATTCATTCATTCATTCATTCATTCTCTAATTTAGTTATTAATTTACTTAAAGAACAGACAATCAATGATCATCTGGTATTCAGTCATTCATCCAAATCCCTGTCACAGGTTTTTTTGATGGCGCCTTCGTATGGGGTTATGATTTTAAGTTACATATTTTTAAAAGAAGAAGAAAAGCATTTTGTTAATGTCGCTCTGAGAAATTATTTTTTCCACTCATATACGGATTATAAACGTGTCTGTATATTGTGTGTACGGGCCCCTGGAACAGACCCCTCTGATGGGTCCCATGCTCCTTTTGGGGCATTTTGGGAGGTAGAGCGGCGGGCAGCTCCGACCAGATGCGTCCCCAAGGGCGCCTCGGCAGTGCTCGGGAGTTGAGCTGACACCTCCCTTTGTCAGCTCACAAACAGGAGTAGCTGGGCGAGAGCGAGGATTGAACCTCCAACCTTGTGATAATTGGACGACCAGCTCTACCGCCGAGCCACTGCCATGGCAGGAAGCCAGAGAAGAAGAGAACCACACAGACATGGGGGGAACACCCTGAACCAACACTCCAGGTGGAATCCAACCAAGGACTTGCTTGCTCTGAGGTAACAGAAGCACCCCGTGCACCATCGTGTCGCCACTGCTCATCATCTGTACTTCAATCAGACTAAACTGGTATTTTTCTTCTGGCTCTCATAAAACAGCAACACAATGGTGGAAATGAAGTCATGTGACAGTGTCCTGGATAGAAGGGACCTTCAGATGAGAACAGATCAACACAATCAATGGTTCCTCATCGTGATAACACAAAAACAGGACTGAGCATGTGCGAGAATCTCCCCACCTACAGGTATATATGTGAATAAGCTCACACAAAAGTCTCACGCTGTCACCAACTCCACCCAATACCTGTCCTAGAGTTACAAGTTCTAGGAAATGTTGGTAGAAAATGAGCTCAAGTTTCATTTTTTCATTATTTAATTCTAATAATAAATAAAAATCAGTAGTAAAATATGTTAAGTCTTTGAGATCGGTTGAAGCCGAATTGTCTTAAATGACTTCAACGATCATTTCGAGCCCCAACAATAAAGTTGACCTTACTTTTATTGAGGCTTTATATTTTTAGAAACACAGCTAATAACTCTTTCACAATATTTGAAGACACACTTTTTGTATTTACCTTTACCACTTGTGTTTCCCTTTACACCTGTTTACATGATAAACCTTAAAATAAATACTGTATTTATTCTGTTTTGGGCATTTATGGTTTGTTTCATCATGTTTTAGTTACAAATATCTAAGATTTAGGTTTTTCTTAAAGGTTTAATGTAATCAAATTGGTACTAAATTATACAGCAGTGCTGAGATGATTTCACACAGACAAAAACATAAAGTATTAAAAATAGAGGCACTATTCCTCTCACACAATCTGTCTGCTGACGTGTAGCAGTGAGACATTCAGAAAGAAATGGGCAACAAACTGTATGTAACAAACTATGTAAATGCAGTGTGTGTGTGTGTGTGTGTGTGTGTGTGTGTGCGTGCGCGCGTGCGTGGGTGCGTGTGTGTGTGTGTGTGTGTGTGTGTGTGTGTGTGTGTGTGTGTGTGTGGGTGTGTGTGTGTGTGTGTGTGTGTGTGTGGGTGTGTGTGTGTGTGTGTGTGTGTGTGTGGGTGTGTGTGTGGGTGGGTGGTTGTGTGTGTGTGTGTGTGTGTGTGTGTGTGTGTGTGTGTGTGTGGGGGTGTGTGTGTGTGTGTGTGTGTGTGTGTGTGGGGGTGTGTGTGTGGGTGGGTGGTTGTGTGTGTGTGTGTGTGTGTGTGTGTGTGTGTGTGTGTGGGGGGGGGGGGTGTGTGTGTGTGTGGGTGTGTGTGTGTGTGTGTGTGTGTGTGTGGGTGTGTGTGTGTGTGTGTGTGTGTGTGGGGGTGTGTGTGTGGGTGGGTGGTTGTCAGTTCCTGCAGGCACATTTGTGGACCAACTGCTTGGCAGGTATTTCAGGCACATTGTAACAGAAAGGCATGGAGGGAGGGGTGAGGAAGAGGAGGGAGGAGGAGAGGAGGGAGGAGAGGAGGGAGGAGAGGAGGGAGGCAGTCTTTCAGCTGCTCTGAATCCCTCTCGCTGCTCCGTCTCCTGACAGAACTTCCAGTGATGTTGGATACACGAGTGTGAACTCTGTCACGTGTGAACCTGCGTGTGAACACAGCCGTCACAGACATCGTGAGTAAACCTCTGTATTATTTCTACCGACTGTGTTCCCGTCTGCTGCATTGGGTCACCATAGCCATGTATCTGCTTCAATCTGGGGGCTTTGGGGGGTTAGATCTGCATGTGATTTGTAACCTGAACACACCTGAGCAGCTAGTGAGTCCTGGCTTCCATAATCCTTTAAGTCATTAAGACGTCTGCTGCTGGACGCTCTGCACAAGTCCTCACCTGACGGTGTTCTGCTCCCAGACGGACTCAGATTACAACTGAGGAGGTGTGAGATGACCAGATGTCATTCATTTAGCTTTACTAACATAATGAATATGTCACTAATATAGGGACACACGTACGTACATACAGTACATGCTCTGTCACAATCGTTTGGGGAGCCGGGGGGGTCTGGGTTCCCTGCAGAAAACAGGTCAGTCTCTTGTGTGTCTTCTCATCCCAGACTGGTCATACTGGGTAGGACACACACTCATGGGTAAAACAACTATTTAAATCATATGAATCCTGTAGTCACAGAGTCGTGTCATCCTGCTCTGGGAATAACACGTAGAAAACTATTTTTATTTGAGCGAGGAGGGAAGCTGCTCTCCTAACAGGACCAGAACAGAAAAGACCATTTCATGTATCTGACCACGTTACACTTTATGAGACAACTTCCTCTGAATGTCTGTGCACTGAGCCCTAATAGTACATGTATGCAGTCTAGTATATCACACACGTGTGAGGCCTCGTCCCAAAATGTGTGTGTGTGTGTGTGTGTGTGTGTGTGTGTGTGTGTGTGTGTGTGTGTGTGTGTGTGTGTGTGTGTGTGTGTGTGTGTGTGTGTGTGTTTGACTCTTGATGCTCTAACAAACCTCAGTCCAGTCCTTTGGAAGCCCCCCCACGCTCCTGAATCAGCTTTGCCTGCTAATCCTCTCCACACGGGGGTTATCCCACTGCTTTAGCGCCTTCCTCCGTCACACCTGTGACTTCACTGAACTTTCTATTAATATGCTTGGAAACAGCAGCCTGTCAACAGCCAGTCAATGAGCTTTAGTAACGACGTGTCCTCTTAGTGGGGGGTGTCAGAGTCTTCCTCATGGTTGTGTAGCCTACTGAACCAGATGGAGAGACCGTCGGACGGCTCAGGAAACCTCCCTTTTGGCTGATCTGGTTGTTGTTATCAAAAAGTAAAGTAACAACAAAACCAACAGTGAAACCAGGAAACATTTATTAAAATAATCAAACGCTGCGTGTCTAAATCAATATTCACTGAATGAGAAGGATGGAGATCAGCTCCGACTCTCGCAATCAGCTTTTCAAATACTAATTATACAAAATCAAATTGTGCGTGTGTGTGTGTGTGTGTGTGTGTGTGTGTGTGTGTGTGTGTGTGTGTGTGTGTGTGTGTGTGTGTGTGTGTGAGAGAGATATTAAGATCTTGAATATAAAGAATGGGAGCAAAGAAAGAGGAGGTCCCAGTAAACCCAATAAACACACTTGGTGGTCTGTCACTACCAGTTCACGCTAACAAATGCTAGCTTTAGCAATTATAAGGCTAACAAAACCACATTGTGCTCTGCCTGGACTTAAGCCTCTTACTGAGGTGGGTACAGGTCAGAGGGGCTTCCCTTGGGTCTGAACTGGTTCCTTGGGTTTTAGGTTCTGACGGTGTTCTCCATTCTGTGGTGGACCAACACAATGATTGTTGGAGGAGTTTCTGTAGAACAGTACTCCAGGTCATTTGTCATTACTAATCTAAATACAAAAGTATTCTCCCCTCAGACTGACCAATCAAGATGCTTGCTCGGTCACATGACTATCTTCCTGAAGGTGTTCTGAGGTCATTAGCTGATTGAAATGAAACACTGTGAGCTTACAACATTAAAGTTTTTCAAAATGTTCTAGTTTTCTGAGATCTTGATATTTTTTGTTAAAAGCTTGAAATTCTTTATTCTGCACATAATGAATCTTTGAAATACATAGAAAAAATACCAAATCTTTCAATTTTAGAGTTTGACAATCCCTTTAATTGAGATGTCCCTGTACAAGATATCACCATAATCCAGCACATAATCCAACATAAAAGTGTTTTTGGCCTTGAAATTAAAGGAAGATTTTGTTGTAAAATAATAACTACATTTTGTTTTACTTTTCACTTCTTTTAATTTTCATTGTAAGATTTTATTGACACCTCCTGGAGGTGTTCAAACCATGGAGGTCTGCTCTCTCTAACTCTTCAAAACATCTCCCCTTGGCTGTTCGTCTGATGAGGTCTCTCCTGATCCGATCCAACCTGGTCACTCCTAGAGAACCTCAACAACTCTCCTCCACCTCCAGCCTGACGTCCTGTCTTGTTTTCAGCAGCGCTGTGTCTAATCCATCCATCGTGGCTGTCGACACCACCGTCATAAACTGACTTTCATTCTGGCTGAGACTCTTGTCACATCAGACACCTGACACTCTTCTCCATTCCAGCCTGTTTGGATCTGTTTCTTCACCTCCTTACCACACCCCCTGTTACTCTGGACTGCTGTCCCCCACCTTCACTGTTTCTTCTCTCTGTAGCCTCACTCTTGCTTCTCCACTCCTCTCATTTATGTGCAGATGTTCTACTTTGGCTAATCTTCATTCCTCCCCTCTCCAACGCGTGCCACCACCTTTCTAAATGGTCCTCCACCTGCTCCCTGCTTTCACATGACTTAACATCCTCAACAACCTCCAGCTGGATCAATATCTGGATCTTCTCACCAGCCAGTCAGAAGAGAAGAATCCCCTCAGATGAGACACAAACATCTTCAAGCTTTTCCTACAAGTCCAGTTGTGTTTATTTGTCAAACGTCTCTAGTGAATTTGTATTCAGCTTTCTGAAGAATGCTGTCAATCATAGTTAGTTAAAAATAATTAAAAACACATTTGTATCTAAATAAGTATGCGAGTATGAAAAGTATGAAAAGTATGACTTTTTTTTTATAAAAAGGAAGAAGGAAAGGTGCAAATTCTTTTTCAAGGTACTGTAGGAAAGAAAACATATAATTGGAAGGAATGATTTTTGGGGACTCTTTCAGGACCTGTCTTGATTGCTGGAGGTATCTGGGTGAGGTTGACTTCCTTGCAGCTTCCTCATGTGTCTCCTATGCTGCCCTCCAGTGGTTAACCCCTTCTGCTCTGATCAACTTGTCTCTCTTGGATAAAGTCAAGCCCCACATGTTACTGCTGCAGATCCTGATGGTGGAGGTCAGATTTGATTTCTACCTGACGTAGAGCTTGGTGTCGTCCATATAGAGCAGGTGACTGATTGTTGCCCCACTTTGGAACTGGTATCCACAGCCACTCTTACTGATGATCTGGGGGTTCAGGCCTCAGCAGAACAGCAGTAGTTATAATACGTCTCCTTCACATATTCTTCATTTGATGGTAACTTGGGCAACTGGCTTGAAACTGGCCAATACATGTGTGTTCCCCCTACCAAGGTCTTGAAGTATTCATGTAATGAAGTATCAATCTGTGTAGTACTGTATTGTACGCTTTCTTGTAGTGAGTCCAGGTGTTGCACAGATTGTCACACGGTGTTTCTAGTTCTTCAGTCTCAGCAGACTGCTCTGTTGACCACTAGCTGGTGATTGGCTCCTCTGGTGCTCACATGGTGGGAAATGTTCCCAAACATTTTAGACACCATGATTCCTGATATAAGCTTCAATCAGGATTAGCCTTTCCTCAGTTAGTCACTCTGGGTGACTTTAGCAACTGGTTAGGGATCTGGTGTTTTATATTTATATGGTGGTAAGCACTACAAGGACTAATTATCTACAAATATATGTATTGTGGAGTTAAAAGACTGAGTCAATTATAAGGAGTGGACATTTACTATTCTGTGCTCTCGAACTGCAAGGGTGAAGCCTTTTTGGAAAAAACAAACCGCTCCCATGGAGAATGAAGAGGGATAATCGATTCCTCCTGACAGGTAGTTTCAAAGAGATTTGGGCTTAGCAAACTGGAATAGGCTCCGTCATACCCACGGCTGTAGACCAGGTGATCACAATCATCTCATCTACAACAAAACAGATAGATGGATGGAACACATCACCATAAAATAAAAAATAAAGTCATCCTCTGAAGCATTTGTTCAATTGTTTTGCCGTCTTTGAACAACTCTTGTCTATGTAATTACACAGCTAAGAATTCAGTTGAAATAAAATGACTTCTGCTCCTTAGGTTGGAGTTTGAGTTCTTCTTGAGATCCTGGCTGGACTTTGCGTTGTGCTCATGTCCTCCAGTTTAATCACTATGTTCTCTGTCTTTCCTGCAGGCCATCATGGAGGCTGATCTGCTGAAGGAGAGGCTCCAGGCAATCACAGTAAGAACTACTACTGTTGAGACCAACTGAACAATTAATCTTTATCATTGTATCACATGCATCATTTTTACACATTGTAGTTGAGTCAGGACTAGATCTGGAGAAAGCTGATGACAGGGTGTCCAGAGAGGAACTGTGGTATTGTATGAGGAAGTCTGGAGTGGCAGAGAAGTATGTTAGAGCGGTGCAGGACATGTATGAGGACTGTAAGACAGTGGTGAGGTGTGTGTAGGTGTGACAGAGGAGTTCAAGGTGGAGGTGGGACTGCATCAGGGATCAGCTCTGAGCCCCTTCTTGTTGCTATGGTGATGGACAGGCTGACAGACCAGGTTAGACAGGAATCTCCATGGACTATGATGTTTGCAGATGACATTGTGATCTGTAGTGAGAGCAGGGAACAGGTGGAGGAGAAGCTAGAGAGGTGGAGGTTTGTCCTGGAAAGGAGAGGAATGAAGGTTAGCCGCAGTAAGACAGAGTACATGTGTGTGAATGAGAGGGACCCAAGTGGAAGAGTGAGGTTACAGGGAGAAGAGATCAAGAAGGTGGAGGATTTTAAGTACTTAGGCTCAACAGTCCAGAGCAATGGAGAGTGTGGAAAAGAGGTGAAGAAGCGTGTCCAGGCAGGATGGAACGGGTAGAGGAAAGTGTCAGGTGTGATGTGTGATAGAAGAGTTTCAGCTAAAATGAAAGGAAAGGTGTACAAAACTGTGGTGAGACCAGCGATGTTGTTTGGTCTAGAGACAGTGTCCCTGAGGAAAAGACAGGAGACAGAGCTGGAGGTAGCAGAGATGAAGATGCTGAGGTTCTCTCTGGGAGTGACCAGGATGGATAGGATCAGGAATGAGTCCATCAGAGGGACAGCACATGTTAGAGGTTCTGGAGATAAAGTCAGAGAGGCCAGACTGAGATGGTTTGGACATGTCCAGAGGAGAGATAGTGAATATATTGGTAGAAGGATGCTGAGTTCTGAACTGCCAGGCAGGAGGCCTAGAGGAAGACCAAAGAGGAGGTTTATGGATGTAGTGAAAGAGGACATGAAGGTAGTTGGTGTGAGAGAAGAGGATGAGAAGACAGGGTTAGATGGAGGAAATTGATTCGCTGTGGCGACACCTGAAGGGAAAAGCCGAAAGGAGAAGAAGAAGAAGAAGAAGTAGTTGAGTCAGGACTACTTCACTTAAAAAAGGGAATTTATTGATATAGTAACAAACTGGTGTGGTTGTGTTTGGGGACCGATCTGCACTTCCATGTGCTTTCTTGGAAGGTTTCAGCCCTCAGCAGCTGGTTAATGTTAGGGTTACTACTAGACACTTATGTAGTGGTATTGGCTTCTTCTTCTTCCCAAAGCAAAGAGAGTTCTCCTGTCTTCTTGTCTATTGGCTATCACAGAAAAGCTGTAAGCAGAGAGACCAACATGCAGAGACAATCAAAACAGCATCAACATTAAGGAGAAGAGGAAATCATACATAACATTGAAAAGGAGGTTCTGGGGTGGAGATAGGTTCCATCATGGCTGCAGAGGATGCAAAGGGGGAGACAGTAGTGATGTCCACGTGTTCCGGCGCTCCGATACGTGCCACGGACTCTGTAGGTGTTTCTTTCGAAGACTGCTTCACATGAGGAAAAAACATGTGACTGATGACGTCTGACACACTCAAGTGCTACGAAACACTAAGTGCTTCATTCACCAGGTGAACCAGTTTAGTGCTTCATTCACCAGGTGAACCAGTTTAGTGTTTCATTCACCAGGTGAACCAGTTTAGTGCTTCATTCACCAGGTGAACTAGTTAGTGTTTCGGATCAATGGGTGATCCAAAACACCAGCCTGTCCCAGATGTGTTAGAATGGATTAAACACCGCAGTTTGCTGCCTATCGGGTCAATCAATACCTTCTGGATTGATCAGTTTAGTGTTCGGATTGCTG